>NW_026623251.1:1131587-1134087 GCF_030028575.1 Malurus melanocephalus | reverse complement strand
AAAAAAAGTGCTTTCAGATCTGTTCACAAGTTTTTCACATTTTACATGACCTGAAACAACAAATTTTTCATTGTTTTCCTTACATACAGAGAGAAGCATCTTGTCTGAAAGCAACCAACATCATATACACATGAACTGTGGAGGGCATAGTCTGTCAGTGTCATGACATTTTAATTAATTACTTAAGATAATTGATGCCATTAAAACATTTCAGCCTGCTCTTTTCWGTATGGGCAGTCTTGGGATTAAAAATAGCTAATGCAATTGGGTCATTTTTGATGAAGGGCGAGGGCTGTATTCTGCCAGCACTTTGAGGTTAATCAGAAGACCAARGTTTCCTCAGCAGAGAAACACAAGTCTTGATAATTTTTTAAAACAGAAATATTCTAGGCATGTTTTTCTGCAGATCATAGAATCATAAAATCACAGAATGGTTTGGGCTGGAAGGGACCTTAAAGATCATCTAGTTCCAAACCTCTGCCTTCAGCCATTCTGTAAAGAGCTGAGCAATGGGTAAGGACACCTTCCACTAGTCCAGGCTGCTCAGATGCTGCAAAGGAATCAGAATCCTGTGAATTATCTGAACTCTTTACGTAATCAGATCTTTTGTTGCAATTGAGTCCTGTCTAATATTTTGCTTTTTTGAGGATGTAAATACAGCCTGATTTGCATAAAATACTGCAATRTGTAAAGATGTTGATATGAATGGAGGACATTGGTTTTATCTGAATTCTGAGGCTCTGTGATTTTAGACAGTTTTTTAAATGTCTATCTCATGTTTTAATTGACAGTGTCGAACACAAAAATCATTGATTGAAATGTACTGTAAATTCCCATYGGTGCCAGAAAAGATGCCCTAGTCCAGTGGATTACATTGCTATATTGCATTAAAAACCAAAACATTGACATTCTGGTAAGTTTGTCCTTTTCTTCACCATCCTGATAGTTATTTTTCATTGTGCAATTATGGTTTAATTACTTTGCAACACTTTAATCTATCAGCACTTTGTAATGGTTTGCATTCGTGAAGAGGAGGAACAGCTGTTAATACATTCATGGTCAGTTTCAGGGAGGTATTACATTGCAGGAATACTGTAATCATTTCTCATCATTAAGTTCTCCTGGGCATATATGGACTGCAACTGCATTTTTMAATCTCTTGGTACACTTCTCAAGGAACTTGCAAACAGCATTRCATTAGATTTTGAAATTTTTTTTCTTGTCCCACAAATGCTGTAATTAAGAATATTTGAGAATTTTTACTCTGGAATTATAGTTCTTCAGTATCAATCAACAAGCATGTCATGAAGAATAAGACTTTCAAACACTGAACCAAAACTATAAGCTCTAGCTTCTAGCTTGCTRCTAAAATCACTTTTTCTACAAAAACAATGGGACTAATTTAGCCAGAGTATAGTCTTAACTTCACCAACTTCAGAAGAATTCTGACATTTTAGAATAGCGCTGAATGTTGGTCAAAGTCATATTTTCAGTACCTCTTCTAAGATGTTAGTTTTRAAAATGCTTTCAAAGAGAAAGTAATGCTGAAGCTGTTCAAGCCCTACAGGAATTTAAGCAGGATGAAATGGCAGGTTAGCAAGGTTCACAGTATAAGCTACATCCTGACTTCAGAAGTATGCAGAACAGATTTCATAATGATATCTGAAGTTACAAAATTTGAAAAATATATGTGAACTTTTTTCAGGATTTTCAGGATCAAAAAGGTAAAACTAAAAACCTTAAGACCTAGAAAGAACCTAGCTTTCTTGTCAGACATATTTCGTTTTATACTTAAGTTTATTTTGTCTGTATTTAGAAATTTATCTAACATCATGATTTATGTTTCAGAAAATTGTGCCTATATTTTGGTATTAAAACACATTGGTAGTCTAAAGACTATATAAAATAAAACAGTTTCATGCTAACAGCTAGCAAAAATCAGTCATTGTGTTTCACCATCTTTTCGTGCTCATTGATATTGATTGCAATGCTCAAGGAAAAGTACGTGACCAAAAAACCAACAAACTCTCAKAGTACCAGCCTCCACACTGCAGTGTGTAGTTCTCATTATGAATGTTTTTTACACGAGATGCTCAGCAGTGTAGCTGCTTCATTAGCTCTGGRTTGTGCAATACCCAATATAAAGTTGGCCTTATTTTCATAGGTGCTTACAGCTCATGATCAAGTCTGTGTAATGTTACATTTTCYGTGCTGCTCTGTAAATCAGGCCAGATTCTTTCAATAGGGATAGTAATTAAAAAGGAGACCTGTGGTATGATGTTTAACTTGTGTGATRAACAAGCCTGAATGTGAGTACAGCTTATTTATCACACACAGTAGGGTGTATTCCTGTTGCTGAATGGTTCTAACAACTCATGACAAATCTAGTAAAGAAAAATTATATTCCATAGAAAACTTTTTAAAAAACCCAACTTGTATGTATGTGCATATCTATACATATCCTCTAGCCCCAGTGCAAACTCTGCCTGTTAATCCACCA
>NW_026623251.1:1113905-1131198 GCF_030028575.1 Malurus melanocephalus | reverse complement strand
CACCTCAAGTCCTTCAGCCACTTAAGGCACATAGTATCTCTCAGCCCTGGGGCAAATACATCACCCTTACCCTCTTCCTATGTCTTGAACCACCAAGGCATTTCCTGAGCTGCTTGTATTCTTGCAGAACCCTACTAGCTCTTTAAAAGATGTGGTCCAAAGCACCAGCTGCATTTTATTATTGCATTCATAAACACTATAACATCATAAACATCTTAAACATATATAACATAAATATTATATCAACATAAACATCATAACATTGCATTCATAAGCCTTAAAACTTCCCATCCTTACAATGACTCCAGTACTCACATCATTCTGCCAGAGCATTTCTTATTCAGTGAAAGAAGCCATGTCACTTAGCCATGCCAATGAGATGTGGGTTATTACATGGATGGGAACTTGGTATGCAGAGTAGCTTCAGTTTTGCATCCCTCCCTGCATCTCTGGAAGCACTCTGCTGCCCCTGCTCTATGACGTTTAATTGCCAGTACAACCAGAAGATCCGGCCCCAAAAGGTACCGTGATACATGCGGGGATTGCGCTTCCCTGCTCAAAGTGCTCTGATATGATGGCAGTGAAGTAGCAGTAGTACAAGTCACATTTTGATTTTCCTCTTTCACAGACACGAGTGTGTCTTACTTCCAAGTATGCAGCYAGCTGCTGCAGGAAGTGTTTCCTTCAGACAGGTGAAAAGATTGTTTGTAGGTGCCATTATTTTAATTTTGTGTCACTTAYGTAAAATTCTAATCAGGTGAAACCTCACATTATTATTAGAAGCATTAACCATTTAAAAGTCATATGTATATATTTTCAACACTCTCTTGTTTTGAGGTAGTTCTCTTAATGAGAAAATAKTCTCATGATTAGTAGAGCATTATGAATAGCTGAAAAAAGAAATTTAAAATCAGTGAAKAGTTTTTTGGTAATTATTGCCAAACAGGAGCCACTGTAAGTTGTATTGATAATCAGTGACCTCTCATTTGTGAATTTTTTTTTAAATTGTAGAAGTATATTATTATAAGTGTATAAGAAAAATATACAGTTTGCATTTATTCAAACTTTGATTTCATTTTTGCAGYATGCTGCTGTCCCAGCCATGCAGTGGAAGGAGATTCAAGACAAGCTTTACAGATTCTGAACTGAGACAGAACTCGACAAGGAAAGGATRATGCATTCTCTCCTAATGTCCAGGTCAGACACCTTTCGACTTCTGTCCCTATTTTTTTCACCACCATCATGTTTGGGTGATCATCCAATTTCATAAATTACTGTGAATAACTCTCTGGCAGCCATCTCAGCCAAAGGTCCCCAAGGATCTCCATTGTTTCCAGGCAAAGTGATGTATAATTGCAATAGTTACATACCTTTTGCAAACTAGAATATTCCTGTTGCTTCCAAAAATTTGTCTGATATCCCAAAGCCAACTGTTTAGAAGGAACTAATGGTCCTAAGGGATCATAGGARCCTCACAGGAGGAGGTGGCTCTGCCCACATGACATGGCAGTTTGAAGACTTTTAGCTACATGAACCTGGAGGTCTGTTGAATGTGGTTATGGAGTGGATGCTATGAGCCTGGAAAGAGAAGGTAGGAAGAGTTTGGGGTTTAAATGTATGTCTGCTAATTTTTTTTTGTTGCCTGAATGCTAAACATGACCTGGGAGGTAATGAAATAATACACTTTTCAATACTTGGGAAAAGAAGTTTAATTAGTGGGTAGTCTGAAGTTATGCTTGAAGTTGCTACCTAAATTTAAGAATCAATTTAGGAGATTGGAGTGAAATTCATCTCACCAACTTCTGGCATTTACAACAGAAGCTGAAGGCACTTAAGGAAGTCTTTTGAGGCTTCTTTTTAAGGTCGAMAGGAGAAGCAGAAAGTGATTCATTAGACCTATCACAGACATGCAGTTTAAAGAAGATTCACTCTCTATTTTTCACACTGACCTTGAAAAAAAGCCTGAAGTGACCAGAAGAAGCTCTTCATTTCTGCTTTTGGTCACACAAATCTCCTTTTAAGTTCCCTACATAGTCAGCCTTCAGCAAGCAAATCAAAGGAGAAGCCTACATTAGACACTTTGAACTCTGTTCTTGCTCACTGCTGACCATGAAAGAAAACCAAAGACAACTAGATTTAGCATTTCGGTTACCTATTTACAAATTTCACATCCAAAATTCCTCTGCCTTCATTTTCACAGTGTGTTTTTGTCTTTGGTGACAATCTGAGAAGTCAGAATGTATTGCATATTAATTGGTTAAAGATGTAGATGCTGTTTACCTTTACTTATGCAAAGAAGTCCTGAAAGGACTGGATTCAAAAATATTTAAGAAACCATACAAATTGGCAGTGTGACAAGTAGAATTCAAGAAACACGAACTCTGGAGAGTTTGAACATTAACATACTAAAATATAGATTTTATTATAGGTATTAATAACTTTGAAAAGAACAGAACACACAGAATGGCACAAACTCCCTGTGTAACCAATGRCACCTTTCAATCTTTGAGGTCAGCTGTGGTCAAGCACAGCCTTTTTAGTAAGAAAAGCCCCAGTTTGCGAGGGGGTTTTTTGTAAGGATGTAAGTATTTAGGTAGGAACTCACTCATTAGAATGTAATATTAAGATTTTAAGGATAAATAAAGGTAAATTTTTAACAGCACATAGTAAAGTTGAGAGAAATGGTAAATGCCCAGCTTCCCTCTACATGTAAAAGAGTTTTATAAGGAATGGAAAAATAAAACCTAAGCCCCTGGTGAATTTAGTAGGAAACTTCTGTAAGCTGCTCCGTTTATATACATGCATAAATGCCCACAGCAAAAATGCCAGTTTCTGTGAATTTAGAGGTGCTCTCAGAGGGTCAAACTTGTGAACTTGAACTTGTCAAAGGAAATAAAAGCTCTCCAATCCATAATGAGATTGAAACTTTGATTGATGCCTGTCCTTCAGGAATAGCTCAGAGGAATCATGATTTTATAATGCTATAGAATAATCTTTGTTGCTGTCAGACACAGAGAGGATACAACTGGGGTAAGCTCATATTTAGTGTATTCCCTTGATGCTTTGAATTTCACTGTATAGTAGAGGATGTAGACTCTTCTAGATTAAATGAGTTGCATAAATTAGACAAAATTTAAGGAAGGACAAGGTTTTCTCCTTACAAACAGGCCTTTGAACTGAATCAGGCTAAATCTGGGTCAGTGCCTGAAAAGAACCTGTCAGCTCTCACATACTTCTAACAGTTATCAGCAATAAGTGTAAAAGCTTGGCCTACAAAACCACAGCCCAGCTTCCAGCTGTGACCACAGAGGAAGCACTTAGAGGTTGAAGGGTTTTTTTTTTTTTTTTTGATAGACCCATTTTGATCACATTCTCCAGATGGAGAATGTAATATATGAGCTGCCTTTTCCCGAAGCTCAAGCTAAAGTATTTTTAAGGATTCTTACACCTCAGCAGGTGGCTTTTGTGGCTTGCATCATCTGATCAGTTCACCTGTCCCATAGAACTTTCAAGTGATAAGATAGCTTGAACTGATATCATTTGATTAAATAATTTCCATTTACCCCTTTTGTTCTCTACTTACATGCTAAAATAGGTGACTCTACAAGCTTATCAGACACTTTAATTTATAAACACTAAACTGTGTTTACTGCAATTATTTTTACAGAGATTTTTAGCATATACCTATTTTACAACATTTATTACAATTRTCCAATTTATTTTGTTTGCTTTTTAGGGGGAAGTATAAAAAAGAAAATCAGTTTCTTTTGAGCAAAAGTTGATTTCATCTTTTACTCTTTCATAAATATACTGTTACATGTATTATATTTTTCTGCTATATATATTAATAATATTCAAAGAATTCAAATTCAAATTCAGAGAAATATTTCAAGTGTCTGTTTGACCACTTAGATAGTATTAATATTGAATTGCTAGAAGTCATTGCTACATCTGATTTGTAAAATCCTCATTTGAGTGAATCTTTTAGAAGGACATCAATCCTAAATTAAGGTGATGAAGAATTCTTGTTCCATGATATTCACTCCCACTGTCTCACTATGAAATATGGCATTATTTTTCCAGTTTGACCTCTGCTTACTTCTCATTTCAGTTGTTGATTCAAATTCTGATTATCTGTAAAATCCCTTAATTATTTTCTTGACATCATGATCTTGACAGTTTTTAGGTGAAAGAGCATTATGGGAAGCTAAAGGCCACTGAAATCTATTGGAATCTAACAGCTGATTTGATCYTAAACATCTCTCTTTTGACTTTTGGTCTCAGTCTAAAATGAAGCATCTTCCTTCCCCTCATCCAGAAACAGCAACAACAGTGTTTATAGCTCACTGTTTTGGCAACCACAAATTTCTGTTTCCTCCAGATATTTGTGCAGTTTTTTTAAGCCATGGAAAATTTATCCACTTGCCATTTAATTACTCTTCTCATGAGGCTAGACACAATATAGATTGAAATTTATTCTCTGCCATGAAAAAATTATTGGATGGAGTAAGAATAACAAAAATAGTAACAACTTTTCATGTGGGTGTACAACCGTTCAAATTCAGATCCTAAAAGACACACTACAAATGACTATTTTTTTTAATCTAAACTTCATTTGAAAATAGTATAATTTCCCATTTATGCTTACATACCCAGTGTGTGGGAGATGAAATTTTATTTCAGTCTTTTAWAGTATTTGAAGCCAATCTGTTCAAAAAACCCCAACCACACACAATCAAGGCAAAACAAAACTGAAAAGGAGAGCAATTATGTTCTACTATTCAAAAAGTTGTCAGTTACACCACATCAACATTTCATCATTTGTCAGAGGTTATGTGATAGAAACAACTTTTTACTTATGGTAGTACCACTAAGGGCTGATAGTTTGCTGATGAGTGTTTGTCCAAGTCCTAAATTCTTTGGGAAAAAAAAGATGAATATAGAAAAATTTTCTGTCTCACCTAATTTCCACTAGTATTATATGTCTATGGTTTGTTTCTCTTCTTTCTCTTTTGGAAGATCTCATATACCATTCACATACACACACATATAAATTCCACTTTTTCTTTTTTTTTAAGCTGTGAGATAAATTGAAAGAAATAATTATCAATGGAAATTACAAGATTTGTAACAAGTTTATACATTTGTTATCTTTTATAACTTCCTTCTAGTTTTCTCCTTRTAACTTTTGTGAGAGCAAAATGCAATAGTACTGCTACAGGAGAAAAAAAGCAGAAAGAGAAGAAATTGTAGAAAACAACCTGAAAAACAGCCTCAAGACCTCAAGGGGGGAAGCGGTCTCAGGAGACAGTATATCAGATATTACTCTGATTCTGCACCTGAACATAACCAAGACACAATTAAGACAATATGCATAATATTTTTGAGCATGTCCTAATGTAATAGTAAGAGAACCTTAATTCTCAGCTTTCTCCTTGCTGTCTCTGTTTTTCAAAACTGCCTTCAAATTTATGTCTGCTTCTGCATTCTCTGCAGCACCATTTTACTTCCATTTTCCTTGTATACTTTAAGAGTAATGAGAAGAAGAGAATGAAGGCACTCTTTTAATTACTTTTTCTGGAAAGAGCTGCAGAAATATACTTCTTTTCTTCTTTTTGGCCTTTTGGCCATGCTCAAATTTACAGCTGCAATATTGAATAGATCTTTTTTGAGGATTAGATACTACTGCCGAGGTGTCCTCTCAGATTAAAATGCCTCCTTCTTCCCTGACAATTTTGGTCTTTGAAATAAATTGTAATATTTGGGTTTGCTCCAGCTGACATTCCATTTGTGTTATCRCATCCCAGATTAACACATATTTGGAAGTCATTGCTATGAGGGACCTTGCTGCTGATAAGAAATGAAACACACTGATTGTAAATGCAATTAATGCCAATAGAACATTAGGGAGCAAAAGGTTTTGTAAGTCCAGTTTCTTCTTCTGCACRGTACCACTGGCGGTCATTTCAGAGGGRTATRCRAAGCAAATTCYAATTGWTCCCCACATAAAAGAGAGGAAAATRCATTTAAAATATTTCCTTTGTCAGAGAGCAGACTAGATTATTTTGTGTCAGGATRCTTGTACTTATTCTTATGTATGCTTAGAAGATATTGAGCAAACAATCAAAATCTRTTACCTGTGGAGCATTTTTAATTATGGTAGAGAATATTTAATTAGTTCTAGGCAAGGAAAAATATATTAAAAATACTCTGTAAGAGGTTTATTTATGATAGCAGCATGGTATTTGCAGCTTAAATAATGGAACATATATTTTTGCAACCATGTCAAAGTAATCGGCATTATAGTACAGATAAAAGCTGATGTAATATGTTTTGGCTTTTATTTCTGAGAGTAATGTTAGTACTCAATTTAGCTAGCATCAGTCTCCACATTGTTTGGAATGATTACTATAAATTCTTTCAAGCTATTTCTCCTGACCCTAGGAGCATAGAGCAGCTCAGAGTAGTGATAAAGATTTTTACTGGATTTGTGTTCTTTTACATGTTTCCTGGGTGAATTTTTAAGGTGAGTGTAATGTTTTTATTTATTTTACTGATAATAGTGGCAATCTCAAAGTTGGTATTATAACAAATGTGGTAAAAATTAGTTTGGCTACACAAGGATAAGAACTACCCAGGAAGCTTGCACAGCTTTTTGAGAGTGCTCAAATGCCTCTCTCAGCTATGAAGCCTGTTGGTTTTCCTGACTTTCTTTGACAAAATAGATTGCAGAAAGACAGAGAATAATCTTGAATGGTTTCTGCACCAATATACTGATGGTATCTGCAGTCCAGAGTAAGTAATTAATAGAYCTGAGAGGTACTAGGCCCCTTACTTGCCTTGWGTAGAGARRTTCTTGCATGAATGCAAAATCCAGMCCATTACYGAATTARCAAATTAGCAATGTTCACAGAAAAAGCAAGGATCTTCCCTCTTAATCCCCAATCAGATTCCATTACTTGTATTTTTGCTCCTTATGACTTCACTAGATTGATGTGGCTGCTGGCATTAGTAYAAACAGAAGCTTGGATTTTTTTCAAATTTTACTCTAGTATGACATAATCCAGTATGATAAAGAATTTGTATCCCTGTGGACTTCGGAAAGTTGCTAGGTTACTAAACAGAGATGAATAGCAGCAGGGGGAGATAAATTAAAGCACCAGCGCCTTGGTGTTCATTAAYTTCTCTTGTTTAAATACAGGCTTGAGGTACTGAGGAAAAACCTCCCCTCCTAACCAAAGTGAGGACTAAAACTGCCAATGTTGTCGCTACCACTTATTGCGAAGGAGAAAACCCAGCAGGATCAGATGACAATTATATACTGTACCTTCTCTGGATAGATTTTGAAATGCTTTTTGAAAAAGTATTTCACACTATTRCTGTAACACAGGTGCCAGTCTGCTGCTGCTGCTTTTGTATTCTGCAGCTTGCATACTTTTCCTGACAAAAGACACAATTTTTCTTGTTGAAGTRGCCTGTGCCTTCCATTACATTGTCTGGTTTTGCAGCCAGCAGCTGGAAAAGTTGGACTGTTCTTGTTCAGAGTGCCATTTATGGMATCTTTGAAGTACTGTCTTGTACAACTACAGTTCTTACTGCCTCATTTCTAGTTTGTGATAATGCCCTAAGGCTTGATTAGTCATGGAAATAACATGAGGCTTTGGAAAAATGAAAGTAACATTGCAATATGTGCTGAGATATTTTATAAACAAGGGTGAGCCTTGGAACAGGAGCACGGCTTTAATTGACCATACAGGACAGARGCAGTGAGGACACTGGCATGCTGCCTTGATGTTCTGGGGAGTGGTTTGTTTATTTGTTTTGATTCATTTTTATTGCCAAAAAAATAATCAGAACTGCAATGTGAGAAAAAAAAATCAATGCCCTGCAATTTTTACTTAGTTGTAAACAAATTTGCTTTCCTGTAGCAAAAATGTAGAAGCATTTGTGTACATAACCACCAGAAAAGAAGAAAGAAAAATGGACAAAAAACTCTCTTTACCTCATTGTTGTTGGTTTCATTTTCAGAAAACCTGTTTTTGAATCATTTGAAACATGTTCTTTTCTCTTGCACAGGGGAAACAATGGGTTAATTTTACTGTGAAAGATTTATATGTTGATTATGTTTAGGTCTGACAGGATATGAGGCAAARGACTTTAAGAAACCAGGATATCACAAAATGCAGTTATATGTCTCAGTTCAGCATTTTCTATAAAATCTATCCAAGTAAAATGTGATATAGCGTGAGTTCCTTTTTCTCTCTGTGAATCTAAGAACAAACTTCACTGTTAGTGGTGTTTCTGAGTCATAGAAATCCATGGACAATAAATCTAAGAATTTGTTCTTTGAAGCATTTATAATGGTTGCTTTTCAGCTAGTTATATAGATTCTGTGCTCTCAGGTATGCAAAGGTCTGTTGTAAACTGGGATAATCATCAACAGTCAGGGAGAATTTAGAGTAGATACCAAAGAATTATCCGTGACCTTTCTAATGTATCATTTCTACAGACTTGGAGAAACCAAGATACTTTTTGAGCATGTTTTTTAAAARTTTCATAATAATAATTCATGAGAATGGATAAATCATTCAGTATTTAGCTTCAGAGGTTCATGGAAAATAKTCTGTGCATAATTTCTAATATACAAGAATTTATAAAGTAGCAGTTCATTAAATTAGACCTAGCATGAATAATATGTGCAAGTAATTATATAATAAGAATTCTATTTTCTTTTTCTGTTATGTTTTTAATTTCTCGTAAGTCCAACAAGTCAGCAATGAAATCATGTTTATTACAGGCAGGTGGTAATGTGCAAGCCAGTAACTAAATTGTTGAAGACCCTCAGTGCTGTCAGCCCCCTAAATTAACTAATTTACCACTTTAGTGAATATTTTGCTACCATTCTTTTCATCTGTCTGGAAAAATGCATAAAAACCTATTGAAAAGTGGTATACAATGCATGAAAGAAATATCAATAACACATTCATTGGCCTTTTAATTCAACSACGTGTATGAGGGTAGTGTTACTCAGTATTTAACTTCAATATATCTTTGTAATATTGTTTGAGGTAGTTGAATACTGAGTCCCATATAGATACCCAGTCCCATATAGAACAGGAAAAAATAGAGCCACCTTTGCAATTGACTTTTCCACAATCTCTTTAGTTATGAGTTGGGTTGGTTTTTGTTTTGACTGGGAAACTAAAACTCTTGCCCGTGCAATAGTAAGTGCTGTTACAATATGCATGCCGTGATGGTGATGGAGGGCGGAACCACAGAGACATAAACTTTTCAGTGACRCATGACCAGAAGCATATGGGACAATGATAATGTGGAAACTATGGACATGTCAGCAGTCCCTGGTTCCATCACTTCTTCAGCACAACTTGTGTGAGTGTGAGAAATATTTTAATTTTTTTTTTTTTTTGTGGACTTAGAAATATCACTGTGAGTTAGGATTATAATTTGCCCATCATGAGAAGTGATGGAGCAATTTCAATTTTGATAGTTCCCTCAAAACCACTATTCTTTGGAAAATGTCAGGATAAAAAGAGAGAAGAGAGTTAGCTTTGTATATTCCCTGTTGATTAATCTTGGGGGAAACAGAATTTTTTTTTTTTTTTGTATCTTTCCTCTCTTCTCCTTTGGAATTGTATGGATTAAAGCATGATGCTGCCCAGTAGTTCAAAGAAAATACAGCCATATTCTTTCAGAAAATTACAAAATGTGATTAGCAGGATGCCAAATAGTTCATAAAATATTCATGTTCAACTTCAGTTTAAACAATGAATATTTCTTTCAATTTTTATGTTATATGATATTTTTGATGATAAAAAAATATTTGACATTCAAAAATCACATCTTCAAAGATTTTGAGGACAATACAGAAAGACAGTAARTACCTGTTTGTACTGATCTCCATAAAAATAGAATCATGCTCCATTTCATGTAGGAAATCTTTCCCTTGTGAACTGGGAGAAAATACTGTTGATCAAATGGGAAAAAAAAGTCTGGTGTTTGATGCAAAATAAGATTGCATGATTTTGTCCTATTTTTTCCACCCAGCATAATTTATAGTCCTGTACTATCTCAGTGAAAGAAGGTTAGGAAACTTTGGAGTTAAAACCGCAACTGCTCTGAGTTTCTGAAAATGTAATTTAAATTTTTATATCATGAAGCAAGAGTAGACCCAGAAAAAGAGATTGTTTAGAACTCAGTAATTCCAACTAACATACAATTGCCTGTTTGCATTATGAAACTACGTAGACATTTCTTGTAATACGAGGTGGTGTGATTATTACTCATTGATCATCAATACTAGTTATAAAGCATCTGGTTTACTGTTATTTTTGTGGAATTTATTAAGCATGAAAAGAATGAGATTTCTTACACACTGTCACTGAAGAAAACTGCAAGGACATAGCTTTACCTTCTTTATTTCATTTTGCTTACAAATTTCATTTTAAATGTGTTAATGGAGATTTCATTTACTKTAGTCCAGAAATGATCTCTTAGAGCATTACAAGCTCTGACTGTTTAAGAAGTGGACAGAAGCTCAGCTTCTGCAGAAAAACCTTTCCCCTTTCTGACTGTAAACTGAATGAAGATGAATGAAGAGAAAGGGAAAAGTATTGGCTTACTTTGCAGATTGTCAACAAKGTATTATTTCTGTAGAAAATTCTCACTTTGAGCTTTTGCCTTCTTTTGTCCTATGAAGCTATGTCCTACTTCCTCTTATGAGTCTTCAGGTCACCAAAAGACACTAAAAATGAGACAGGAACTTGGATGTACACAGTAAGACCTGTAATGTGAACTGGGGGGTGTCCAGGGTGGTCTGATCTCTCTGTGTGTACCACAAGCATCCCCGGCTATGGAGATCGCTTCGGCCCTTCTTTGGTGCTGTGCAGTGTAACCTACGCCCAGGCCGGTGAATGGCAGGCACACACACCCCAGTGGGCTGATAGTCCATACAGTACCAGAGACAAAGAAACAGAGGGCTCAATCGTGTACTTATTCCAGGATTTTATTCTCAAAGGACACCAGAGATGAAAGAGAATGGGGCGGGATTATCTGGCCACAGGGATACACCTGGGACCAGTTACCTGAGGAGCTGGGTGAGGGAGGAGGCAAAGGGAATACAATGACCAATGGGGGAAGGGGTATGCAGAGTGAGGGGTTACATCAAATCCAACCAGGGTACCAGGATTTACACATTCATGGCAGGAACCATCTAATTTCCGAGGGGTTATCAAGATCTTTCCACCACTGAGTTCCAGCTGTCCCAGGGCTGTCTAGCCCTTCAGCATTTTCTGAGGTGGTCTCATCCACCACAATAGACCAGTGGGAAAATTAATGGGAACCACAGGGAGGAAAAATGCCACAGGCAGCAATTGGAATAAAAGGCCATTTGCTTTCCTTTTGCAGGAAGAAAAGCCCTGAAACCTAAAAAATGTGCTGCCGCTGCTTTTCTTTATATCCTTCCTTTTTTTTTTTTTTCTTCTTTGTCTCTCTCCTCTGTGGGAGGCCAAGTGGACAAAAGGTAGAATATTGTTTCCAAGTACAGGAGTCACGCCAGGAGTTCAAGGAGAATTCTGAGCCCATCTATATTATTGTTTCTCACTGGGAATAGCTAGAAATGTAGACAGAATTACAATATATGGGGCTATTGTGCTATACGTGGAAGAAAAAGATACAGTGCAGTTACTGCTCCTATCCTCTGGGCTATTAATTAATCCACTTTGTACATGTCTAGAATTATAGAAGAGTCCAACAAATATATTCTTTCTTGCCTACCCTCCTTTCCCCTCCCTTGCCTTGCCTTCCCTGCCTTATTGTACAGAATGAATTGTGCGATATAAAAACATGGGAGATATACTTAATGAAGTTATTGCTGTTATGTATCCCAGACAGCAGTTTGTTATTAATATCTCAATTTCCAAGCTTTTCTGCCTTGTCTCTTTTCTATTTTTATGCTCTTTCTGTTTGTTTTTCAGTGTGTTGCTTTTCCTTTCTGATACCAAATGTCCAATAATACCCAGCAAAAGACGGGCAAATGCTTCAGCTTTTAAGGCAGGCTCTGTAACAAGGTTCTTATCTCACTGYACAAAACTATGGAATCTATAGTCATGGACTGCAGCCATGATATTGCAGCTGATTTCCAAGCTCTAATGATAATCCAATCCATGAATTACAAAAGTAACCATACTGTTCCTCAGTCCTAAAACAGACACTCTGCAAAACTCAAAATCATCTCTGGAACTGCTGTCAATGGCCTAATTAGTATTACAAAAGCAAGCAACTAAAGAAGTCAGTAAGGTTTATCCAGGAAAATAAAAGTCTTGTTTATTGACAAATTAAATAATTTAAGAGGATGAAACATGGCATATACCCAAATGCCAAAATTATTGGTAAAATTGATCTTTTGTATTTTCTGTCTGTTTCTCTAAAACGTTGAGGTGCAACTGGGTCATATTTTCAGGGTTTCTTCTATAAACCTAGGTTCATCCCCTCCCCCAAATATGCAACATACAAAATTCTCATTTGTTTGCAAACTATTTTGGGTTGGATTCTGTGCTTGGTTGTTATTTTTAACTGAACAATTTGAATGCCATTAGATAGTCTTCCAAACTACCATGGGTCAGCCWGCTATTTGATGATACCCTCCTTAGTTTGAGTAATAAAGACATGACGGAACATGCCTAAGGGATATGCTTTTATGAAATAGAGTGGTCCCTGTAGTTTGCTCTAGGGATTAAGGACAAGACTTTCCATTTTAAAAAAAATTCTTTTTGAAACTTTTATATTTGACTTTCAAAACTACATTGTGAWAGATAATTCTAAATAAGAAGCTAGGTAGAACAACTGTTCACAGGGTAAGGAGACTGTGTTCTGCAGCTCAGGTCAAGTACTAATGCATTAGGTCTTGACATTTCTGCATAATTTKGCCTGAAGGTAATGGAGGATGCCCCACATCCTTCTCACATTTTAACTGGTGCTTGGATTAYTTTACACTGAATGTAAACTTCCTGTCTGCCAAGCCCTATCCATACCAGTGTTTCTTCTTTTGTGAAAATGTCTGGAGGCACATCCCACTGTTCTTTCAGATGAGGTACATCAGATGTCCTTCCCAGTCAGTTATTTCAGCTCTTAAAATGATATGTTTGGGRAGAACCGTGGAGGGATATCAGCTCACAGTGACTGGCTCTTTGYTCATAAGCAGCATGTCAGGATGTTAGTGTTAAGGGATCAAAGACTAAATCTKAACTCTTCAGCATGCTTTTCTTGTCTCCATTTTGAACTGCTTTCAGCTTGTATTACAAGCAGAAGTTATATAGATTTACTGTTTTATTAGATATGCAAAACATATTCATTATTATTAATAATCTAGTTTTTGAAGAAATTATTCTGTAAAGAATTGTTCAAAATGGATTCCCTTAAMCTATTCATAAATATTAAGGTTTCCTTCACTACAATTCTAGTAGAGTAAATATAAAATTCTTACAGAATTTAGTTCTTTCTTTTGAGATTGTAAAGCTAAAGTATATTAGAAGAGTGTTGAAAGATATTTCAAAATGAAATGTAAGTAATGACATTTTCATCTTGAATTATAAATCCCTCACAGCAGACTGAAAAAGTTTAATTACAGTTTGAATAGAGCAACTCCACTTAGGGGGATCATGGCAGGCACACAGCTAAATGCTAAACTGTTTTCCCCAGCCTCTCTGTTTACCCTGAGTCCCTTTTGCTCTGAATCCAGGTTCCATAATATTGCTCAATCCTTTTTAAGCTAGTCCATCCTCTTTGTTTGCCATGCTCAGACTGGGACCCCACAATCATTAAAAGACTCGATAAAGTTTGCACGCTCACTTTAGTCAAGACATAACCTCAAGGTGGGCAGCAGAGGAGGAAGTGCTGATCTCCTCTCTCTGGTGACCTGCATTAAGATGCAGAGAAATGGAATGAGGCTGCATCAGGGTGAATTCAGATTGGACATTAGGACCCCTGGGAGAGGGTGAATCACCAGGCTTCCCAGGGAAGTGGTGACAACACCAAGCCTGTCAGACTTCAAGGTGCGGCTAGATTACACTCTTAGCCATTCTGTTTACTTTTAGGTAGTYCTGCAAGRARCARGGATTTGCACTTGGTGAGCCACATGGGTCCCTTCCACCTTAAGATATTCTATGATTCTATATAATACTGAGATTTGTTTACTGATTTTGTGRTGGTGCTACCCAGGCAGTACCACATTTGCCAAAATTAGAGTTACAGGGAAAGCTCTTGAAGAAGTATCYACTGACCCAACAGAAGGAACTTGTGTTTCATCAATACTTTGATTGTAGGGATATAACATTTATGGAATATCCCCAAAACAGTACGCATTGAATTGCAGAAAGATAAGCCTCAGTCTTCTCTAAAATCCAACTCTTGTCTCTTCTGGTGAAAACCCCATGATGGTCTTCATTCCTAGAAAGCCCATTCTAATTAAGTCCCACTTTTCAGTTCCCGTTATCAGAGACAATATTCCATTTCTAAACTTCYTTTCCTTTTTGACTGGACTCTTCTGTCTTTTATACCTTGCTCTTTATGCTTTTATGCTCTYTTAAGACAGAGATTCACAGAAGAGAGAATCGTTTCCAGTTCTGGTTCCCAGCCTCTCAGAAGAAATACAGACACAAGAAGCCTGGGGAAACTCTGCTTAGTATGTGATATTGGGGTAATCTTTACCTATATAGTTTCTTGGAATTTCAGGTGAGCTTTAAGAAGAATACAATGAGCAAACTGTATGAATTAGAAGTACAACATGGTTAATTGTGGAAGAATTTTTACATGAAAGGAGGAAGCATGTTCCTGGTACAAAATCAACCCCTTGTAAATTATCTTACAATGCATGGAGCATATAAAAGCTCTTTAAAAAAATCCCCAAAGTGGCCTTATTTTGATTTCTTATAACAAGTCAAGAATYTGTAAATTCTAGAATGCCTGATAAACTTGGTTGATGGGTTTAAGCATTTATGTGACTGCTTCAGGTTTTTCAGCTTCTAACTTTCATTACATAAGGATAATTAAATATGTTATAGAAGGGGAGTGCTGYGAATTAACTGGAAAACAAACAGCAATAACCCAGTATATCTACTAAACACTAAGATGTCTTACACTGCATCAGTCTTTTCTACCTTTTCCTCAGGGCTATCACAATTGCAAATGTTTTCTGCAGGAAAAAAATCTTAGTGACGCATCTAGGGATTATCTGAATCCTTCTTGTGCAGTATAAAAASGGATCATATGCACCACAACAATTTTCAGGAAAAGGTATGCATACTTCAACATTCAATAGCTTGAACATTTACAGTAATTTCTAGGCTTTGCAGATGATCAAAATTCCACTTTGAAAAACTTCTAATGATTTTTCCTTTCTAGAGTACAGTATGAAAACTGTGTGATGGCTGCAGTCCCTCCCTTGCCTGTTTACAACAGTTCTGGTGATTTAAAAATTGAAGTTTTCCAGTTTCACAGGAGTTTTAACTTTTCATTCCAAGCAGATTTTGTTTTAGCCATTGAGACTGTTTATGAAGAAAAATATGTCCTTCTTTAGGACACATTTACTGTGGATTTTGTTAGAATGGAAGACATTCTAGAAGAATGTCAGCAAAGTTCAGCAGGAGCATGTCTCACACGTGGCTGTGATGGGGTGGAGCTATGGGAACGCTCCAWGGGCCTAACCATGGCATGCAGATAAGCATGTAGTTAAAGTACTCATGTCATATTGCCTAATGGGTCTTATTTAATCTTATTTTACATGCTATCACACAAAGAAATCGGATGTCTGGTGTAACGGGATGTAGCACTTTTGGGGGAAAAAAGTTGTGACTTTTGTGACATAACTTTCTGCTTTCTCTCAGTAGAAAATATGTCAGCAAATGATGACCCACTTTACACTGGAAGACACCATTCAAGTGGTARCTTCCAGTGTTATAAACATTTCAGTGAAAAATGTTTTGAATAAACCATATCTATGGTAGATGGGATGGCACAAATACAGACAAATCACCTTTTCTTTTATATTTTACTGCAATTAGGAAACAGTGCTATAACTTCTGATATGGTAGCTTGCAGTTTTACATTATTTAGAAAGTTCTGAGCTAATTTCCAAAGGGCAGTTACAATTTAGGTAATTTTCTTTGGTTCAGAGAAATATCTTCAAAAATTTTCTGTGCTGTGAAATTAGGTATGTTGAAAATTAATTTTCTGTATCAAAAAAWTTTGGATTATTTTAGTGTATACCTCTTCTGTATGTTAGCAAAATAATTAAGACATTAAAAATGTCTTAAATGTAAGATTGTTTTGCATACTTACTTTTTAAAACTTTTTGTGCTGAAAATTTTCATGAGTAAATACACATACAAACTACAGAGGTACTCTGCTATTTAGAAAAAAAAGAAGGAAGGCTTTGTGCTGTTTTGTTCTTTTTGAAATACATTTCTTTCTTTGCACTATATTATGCCTCATGAGAATATGCTTACAAGTTTTAGAGTGCTCATCTTAGAGCCTATTCTTTCCTTATACTGCCCAACCAATCCAGCCACAAGAGTATTCATTAATGTTTCCTTCCCTTTGTTTTACTTCCCTGACCCTCTAATTGAATTTTATTTACTGTTTTTTTKGGTTTTTTWAAATTTTATTTATTATTTTTTTGTTGTTGTTGTTTATGCAGAAACATTCAGGCATTCAAACAGGCAGCTCAGGGGAATGGTAGAAACACCATACCTGGAAGTGTTCAAAAGGTATGTGGATGTGGGATTGGGAATATGGTTTAGTGGTGAACAAAGTGTTAAAGGTTCAATTAAATTATCCTAGAAAGCCCTTCCAACCTTAAGGATTCTACGATTCATTGTTCAATTTTTCTCTCCCCTTCCTCCCTACACCTCAAATTGTGCAGATGTAAAGTATATATCCCTTGTTATCACCCAAAATTTATGTATGTGTTAAAATAAAATTGCAAAAGCATTCCTCTATCCCTGGACAACTGTCAAAAGCGTTATCCCTTACAGTGTTTTTGTCTGCTGACTGCCAGTCTTCTGGMACAATTTTAACAACTCACTTCAGAGCAAGACTCCTTGAGAGCTGAGATCTTGTCAGCAGCCTGCCTACTGCGCTTAGCTGTACCAACCAGATAAATTCAGCATGAAGAACTTACTTTGAGATAGATGTGAACCTGCCCAGCAAACAGAAAAACAATAGCTATGACTCTTCACACAAGTGTAAAGAGCCTCATTCTCGTAAGTGGACATCATTA
>NW_026623251.1:1074914-1113818 GCF_030028575.1 Malurus melanocephalus | reverse complement strand
TAGAGGTGTAATAAAAGACAGAATTTTGCCCCATTAGTATGTACCACTAATGAATATTATTTTAAGGTGTAGGATGAAATCTTGCCTGGGCAAGATTACTGAGGCCCAGAGCTGAAAATGTTCTTTGGCAATGTGGATGGGTGTGGGAGAAGGGATCAGAGAGAGTAGAAAGAATGAAGGTAGAATTTGATTTGAGATGGAAGATATCATCTATTCTCTCACAATCCCTAGTGAAAGTGAGAGCATCCCCATCCAGGCTGACATCCATGCAGCACATGACATTTTCAAGTGGCCAATTTATCACCTTTTTAGGTTACATGGAGGTGGAAAGGATGCCATAGGAGAAACATTCTAGCCCTGGACTTCTWGGCTAASTGGAAATTTTGATGATACTWACAGGRTAACACTGTATTTCAAATGGAAGATGGAATAGTTGATGTCTCAGGTATTTTTTATTTGGTTTCTAAAGGAAACCAAGTTTATGTAATTATACTATTCGTCTGTCAATTCCAAATATGTTCTGGGACATGGTTTATTTCAACCAAACTTGACAGACAAGAGATGTCTCAAGACTARTGATGTTCCTGATAGTTGGTTGTCTTGTGTATTAAGGGGTTTTGTTTCTGTGGGTTTTGTTGTGTTTGCTTGTTTGTGGTTTTGGGGTCTTTTGGTTTGTTTGTTGTAGGTTTTTGTGTGTTTTATTTTGAATCAGAGATCATACAAAGAAWGAGTTTGAGGTTAAAATTTCAGGCAAGAGACAAAAGAGTTTGTTTAATAGCTGAATTCAGAAAGACGTGGGGAAGCTAAAGCAGGGAACATTATCAATTATTAGACAACATTTCCATGTTATTTTTGAGGCAGATGACTGATATGTTCATAACCTGAAATCTGAAGCACCTCCAACTGCAAAACTTCACTTTAGCTTTGATTCCCATTATATACTTGTGATTTAAATTCTTGTTCAAAAACTGAAGAAACAGATATTTTGTAAAGAGKTTTCATATTGCACTGCATATAATTAGGCAAAGCAACAATGCAGAAATTATTTACAAATATCCATGAAGGAGTCYAGCTTTTTTCTTACATTTTTCCTACTGCACTTTTAGTGAGTTTTACTATTCTGACCTTGTGCTTGGTGCTGTAGGACATTGCACTATAGGGGAAAAACATCTCTTTTATCTTTCTCCTTTTTTTYCCCCCSTCTCTGATCCTTCCCTATGGCAAACCCATGTTTCAATGATTGGCAGCTGCTTCYAGGAGGCAGTAGCAGATAGGTTTGGGGACATGGACAGCATATCAGCATAGAGAAAAGAGCCTGCTGCAATGGAGTTTTTCTTTGTAAACTGATAGAATTTGGGGAGCTGAGAAGGAGCTGGTGTTTCAGTAGTTGTAAAAATCGTTTGAAAGACTATTAATTTAATCTGGGACATACCAGTGTTACTAGGAGGTTAAAAAATCTCCCTGTTTGAGTGTTTTTGGCAATTGCTAGATGAGAAAGCAAGTTCAGCTGAGCTGGGAAAGCAAGTGACAGTTTCTGTCCTGCCTGGCTGCCAGGCCCCGGACTGCTGCTAAAGCTGGTGTCAGTCACAGCCCTCTGACTGGACAGCAGCTGAAGCCTGCAGGCAATTGATGCCTGCTGTTTTGGTCAGGTGTGGTAAATTCTAAAAAGTCGACCAGTGCTTGTGTGCAGCCCATTTCTGCATTAGAGATTAGTGCTTTGTGAGGAGGCTTTGAATCTATTACAGGGGCATGCAAGTATAACTGTGCAGCCAAGAAAAAGTTTGGTTAGTTCTAGATATATGCCATTTGCTGATAAAAGATCAAAGGTTCTCGAACTCCTTCATTAGAACTCGTTAATTAAAAGGGAAAAAATAAGTGTTTAGAAAGCTGGASCACACAGAGAAGGTCCTTTAAAACTTATCTGGATAAGATTTTTGGAAAAAACAGAAGCTGTCTTTTTAAAAAAATAAATCTGTCGTAGCCCTACCTACATGTTTCCACTTATATCCTGATTTTCTTTGTATTGGCCTGAGTTAACTCTGCCCCCTACAGCATCCATCCTGTTGGTATAGAAAATGGAAAATTCTGTAGATTTCTTAAAAAGAGGTCCTCTGAGTCTTGATGTTAAGGTGGGCAGCGAATTGAAGAAAATTGTAGCCTGAACCATGGTAAAGTATAATCATGTTATGATATGCATGACTTGCATCTATTGCTAATTATATAAGTGTGATGTTTGTAATTTCAGTCATCCTTGCTGCTGTAGTCATCTGGCTATGGAAGCAAAGGGCCTTGACAGGAGCAGGTGTTGGGGTAATTCTGTAAATTGCATGGAAGAGAAAGACAGTAGTTTAATCCAGCTCATAGAGCCAATTGGAATTGCTGATCTGCTACAGAACTGAGGGAATTTTAATGAGTTGAATTATCTCTGAATTAAATTGGTTGGGATGCTTGGGGTTGTTTGAACAAAACTGGTTTTTTTTTTTTTTGCATAGCTCTAACCTGAAAATAAACTGGAACACAAAATCTGGAAAACAGCTCTCTACTCTTTTCAAATTAGATTACTAGCCATGCTCACTAGGAACTGACATTGTATTCTTAGCTTATTACTTTGCCTGAGTAAAATTTTTATGAAAACATAAAAATTCAAAGTCATTAGATTACATTTTCCCAGTAGAAATCTTTTCTGCTTGGGGTTAGCAAGCAACAAAGGCTTTGCAAGCATAGTTTCCTCATATGATTTTAACAGACTTTTTCCAGGCTTTTTTTTTTTTTTTTTTTTTTTTTTTTTTTTTTTTTTTTTTTTTTTTTTTTTTTTTTTTTTCTCTCTTGTTCCTACTGAGAATAGGACTGGGATAATGATAATGTTGGCAGTAGTAGTAGTAGAAAGCAGCACACCTACATGTTAAAGAAGGTGTTTGGAACAAGGAGCAAACTCACTCTTTATAGCCTAGAGACTAAAAGCAACTTTAGGACTCCATTTTCTGACTGTCCTGGATAGGCAGAAAGAAATTCCCCTGGCAGCTGAGAAKGCTGGTGGTAGTGTAGCTAGGGAAGGTAAGATAAATTAATCCTGCTAAAAAGGTAGCATATGTTTAAAAAACRACCTTAACACAATTCATATGCAGGAGTGAGACAATGTCTTGCACTCAGTACAGTGGCAGATTGATTCTGTCATGGTATTAAGRGATGGGGAGCAAAGCGGTGGCAATTGCAGAGTGACACTAACAACTTTTCTTTTTGAATATTTGCGAGCAGCATAAACATCAGAAGAATAAAGAAAAGCTTGAAGTGCTTCATATACTGCTATCAAAACAGTGTGAAAATTCTTATGCAAAACTATCATAAAGCAGGTTCTCCCAATTTACGGCAAATGCCATTTTTATAAGAACACTGTATGTATTTATCTGTCTATCTGTACACCTGTTGGGATATGGTATATCTGAAGAAAGAGGCTCTTTTCCTTTCTTTTCATTTCCTTTCTTCTGACTGAATGTTTGCATTTATTCCAGTCCTTTGGGAGTAGGTACATGCATGCGAATATAGAATTCCTGAAAGGACATCTGCAGCTAAGGTTCAGTTCAGCAGACTTCTAATCAAGTTATTCTGTGTGAGCTTAAAACTGCTGCGACTGGGATATGCCACAGATTAAATCTCAGTGCCTTCAAGTGTGTCCTGCATGCAGCAGGATCACATTGGTCTCCCTTTTGCTCCAGGTGTTTTGAGATAGTATTGACAATCTTGGAAATAGCTAAATTTCCTAACTAAAGAAACTAGAAAGTTATTAGAAAGAAAACTGCAAATCCCTTATACTGGTGAGTTAAAAGCTATTTTTGTRTAACATTGATGGTTCTGGTTGTTGGTACTTTGTTACTCTTTTTTTGTAGCAGTATTTAGGTAAGCATTTTGAAATTGTCTTTCTAGTTTTAGAAGAAGATSCTGTAATTTATGTCCCTACCAAACCTCTGCTACTGTTAAGTTTATTTTTCCAGTATTTGACAAAGGTAGTGGTATTACCTATTAATAATAATCCTCAATGATGAGGTGTGATATGAGTTTTGCCTTTATCCTTAGATTTTGACAGGAAAAAATTCATTATCTGTCTGGTTTCTGGCCAGTATTTTGCAGTAATACACCTTTAGTCCAATCTTAAGGATATTTTAAATTTGCCTTTTGATCAGATGGAAGTAGAGCTCACTGAAGATCAAGTGATTAGCCGAGGGCTGTTCTACAATTTTCTCAGAAATTTGTCTGGATGAACTTTTTTACCGTTCACAGGCTATTTTCAGTTAACTGATTCAAGTGTAGACTTCTAGTTTAGCACCACTTTATCTGAAAAGCTACATCAGTTTACTTCTGTAGCAAGGAAAAAGAAATCTGCAGATGCTGATGGATCAATTGTACATGCTCACAGAGGCACCTTTTTCCAAAGGACTGGAATACATGCAAATACTTGCCTGACGGTAAATATTGAAATGTTTCAGTACAGAAAGTGAAATGTTGTTCGGAGATCCAGTAAATATTTCTTGATGCTATGTGAGAAAGTTTTCTTGTCTATGCCTAATATAGCTTTGCAGAGTGTGTGGGCAATTAGCGAGGTGGCTTTTCATAGTGTGAAAAAGGAAAGCCCTTTTTTTCTGCTGAAACACGTTTGAGCTAAATAGCAACACACATCAAGTTCTACTAAAAGAGATGGCAGCGGATTATAGAAACCACCCCAGAAGGTCTTTTATTTTATGAGAGAAATCCTAGATGCCGGGGATCTACGAGTGTGGGCATCCCAGCGACGTTGTCCATCGGGACCACAGAAGCGATTTGATTTCCGAGGTCTGGTGCTGGCTGAGCCGCTGCGGCGGCGAGGGCTTCCAGGCGGGACGCGGACCTGGACCGGAGCCGAGCCGGGGCTTTCGCCTCCCGGTCAGGCGAGGTGCGCTCCTGGCTGCCCCGGCGGAAGGGCCGGCAGCTCGCTGCGGGTACGCCCCAGAGCACCGCGTCCCCTGCCCAGGGAGCGAGGGAGGGAGGGGACGCGGTGACGGAGAGGTGCTGCGGGGAGAGGCCGGCGCGGTGGCTCTGGCACCCGCAACCCCGCATCTCCCGCCAGGCACGGCGGGGCCGGACGGGCTGAGGGGCGAACCCCGCCCCGGGCCGGGCTGGGCAGGGCAGGGCAGGGCAGGGCAGAGCAGCGGGCGGCGGCCCGGGAGCCTCCGCCGTGGGGCGGTCGGACAAAGGCTTCCAGGAGAGGGAGTGGCAAGCGGCCGCCCAGCCCTCGGCGGGCTGCGGGCGGGTCGGTGCCGCCGGGACGGGGGGAGAGCAGCCGAGACAACTTCCCCGGGGGCACGGGGGGCTCCTGCCCCGCGGCTCCTGTCCAAAGGAGGGGGCTCTCCCGTGCTGCCGGCTGCTTCCCCGAAGGTGGCTGCGGGGGAGGAGCCGGGCTCATCCCCGGGCGGGCGGCGGCCCCTCCACTGCGCCAACCTGCAGGCGGGCTRGAGGCGGCAGCCCCGCCTGGCCTCGGCTGCCGGGGCCGCGCCGCCCCTCGCCTCCGTCCGGGGCAGAGCCGCCCGCAGCCGCTTCCCGCTGCGTCGCTTCTGGACTGCAGCTTGCTGGCGGCGAGGGCAACTGGCAGCGGCATCTTGGAGCGTCTTCTTCCCCGAGTGCCCTTTCATCTCTCCCAGTCCGCTCCTCTCTCGTACCTGCAGCCTTTTCTTCTCCCTCCACTCCTCCTACCTTGTCATTTCTCCTTGTCTCCCCCGTTTCTTACAATTTTCTGGTTTTAAGGTTTTTTTTTGCTTTCCTTCTTTTTCTTCTTCCCCCATCCTGTTCCTTTTTGGACCATCTTCGTTTAGTGCCTCTTAATTTCTTGGTTTCTTCTGATTTTTTTTCCTTTGGACTTTGCCTTGTCATGTCAAGATGGAAGTCAGGCATGACTGGCTCTCCTCATCCCCCCATGAGGGCTTCGAGCAGATGAGGCTGAAGAGCAGACCCAGGGAGCCTTCCCCAAGCCTCACCAGAGTAGGTGCGAACTTCTACAGCACTGTCAAGCAGCAGGACTACAGTGCCAGTGTCTGGCTGAGGAGGAAAGACAAACTGGAGCACGTAAGCCAGCTTCTTTTTTTTCCCCCACCGTTTTTGGTTTGGGTTTTTTTTCTTTTTTTTTTTTTTTTTAATTTCTAGACCCCTGAGTAGGTGCTCTGTTAGGCTGTCTGCCTGTTGGGACTCCAGAAGAAAAGTGTTGCTCCAGTGGTTGGGCATGGCATTTCCCAAATGAGAGAGAGGAGCTACTTAGAGGTCCCATACTGGTCAGATCTGAGATGAATGGGATGTCAGTACTGTTCCAAACCACATGCAAATCTCTTCCTAACTGGATATAWTTTTTTAACGTTCTTGGCTGATTTCTTCTACTATTCCAGCAAATTCAGCACTGATGTGGGAAGAGAAAGATTGGGATGGTGCAGATGGAGGTTAGAGCATTTGTCTCATGGTGATTATAATGTAGTTCTAGAATAGCTAAAGAGAACATAGCTGCTTTTCTTTTCCCTAGATGTGATTTCCATTTTCTCCCTCCCCCACCTTTTTCTTCTCCATGCATGGGACTTTGAACAGACTCTACCTGTGTGGGGTAGAGATTTCCTTCAAGACTTTTCTTACTGCAGCAGTACTACATGACTTAAMTGTGTTTGAGGCCACAATAGAACCAATACTGTGGATAGCTCTAGTGAATATTTTATGAGAATTTAAGGTGCTTCAAAGTGTTCTTTTCTCAGATGATGTTTGAAAGCATTTTTCATGTTACTTGYAACAGCAAGGAAATGGATTGAGATGACCTGCATGCTGTGTAAGTTTCCTGAATAGCTTATTAGGTGAAACCCATTGTTAGAGTGTACAGTACAATCAGGACAGGAAAGTAGCTGCATTTACAGGGATGCAAAAGAATGTGGATGGGCTTGCATAATGCAACAGTCTGCTATTCTTTACATTAGTGAGTAATTTGCAATCACAGTCACATTGACTTCAAGATGCACAGGAAAATATTTCTCGTGATACAGCCACCTGAAGTCTCTTTGAATAAAAATGGTTTGATTAGAGGGATAAATTGCTTTTATTACATTAAAACCCTAGATGGCATGTTAGAGTCCTTTAAAGATGGAATCTGAAAAAAGGTCCTTTACCAACTAGTTCATGGACCATAACCCTYCCTTCCCACTAACCTGCAGAGTATTTTATTCCTCTTTAGTGAAATCTTAAACTTGAGTTATACTTCCAGGGAAATGCCAAGAACTGATGAGCTGTAGGAAAGATCACATTGCAAATGTTGAGAAAGGTATCGAATTCTGTCTGCCTTTGAACACAATTTTGTGATTCTTCACACTGACAACAAGGCTTCACAGTAGTAAGCTTGTAAGTGGAGTATTCTCCCATTGTGCATCAAGAATAAAGGTCAGTGCCTTATCTCAGTACAGTTAAAACAGAGAAAGMACAGAAATCTCAGCTGTGGCTTTTGTAACAGATTTTTTTCTACGTGTTGGTATCTGTGATCAAATGAATGATTATTAATTGCAGAGGGAATAATCTGCCTACAGTTTGATATCTGGTAGCTGAATGGTCAGGTACCTGTATATTAAATCATATCACAATATTAGCAGGAAGAAAGAAAATAGGCATTAACTTGTTCCAAGATTGAAAGTGCAAAACCTTTATTTTCTGTGTGGTTTTGTTGCTGGGTTTTTACAGTTGTTGGGGGGTTATTATTATTATTTTTATTAATTCAGTGTTTCGTCACAATAGTTGTCTTCCATAACCCTGCAGCATTTGTGTGAAAAGCTTTCTCTGTAATCAGTGYGGTAAGAGTGCACATTCTTCTGGGAGTTTGCCTCTCATTTGATCCAGTTACTTTTATTCCCACAGCCTATTTGAACAATGCAAAAAGAAATAAATGGAGTGTTGATATTTTTTGCTTGCCATAAAGTGTGTATTTAATTTACATTTACTGTGAATACCCTGCAGTACGTTGACATGCCAACAGTAGAGATGTGAAAATACTTTGTTTTATGATTTAAGGTAACTGAACTGCTCCTGAGTGTTGGAACAGGCTATTGTATGAATATAAATGAAATGTCTATTTAGTTATAAATTCTATTTTGCTTATACAGTTTTGGAGCAAGGTTGTTATTTTTTGTTKTCAGATGATTCTTTGAGGGTTTTGAGTGTTCTCTTGCTGAAAAAGTTATTTCCTACACTCCACTCTTCCACTKCAAGAGACAAACCAATTACTTTGGGATGCATCATTTTGAATGGGATAGTTATTGACATATGATAGCTTAGTGCCAGTATTCCATGATGAAGATACTCACATCCTCCATCCATCTCTCCAGGTTTGCATAACATTTCATTACAGCTCCCTTTGAGATAATCATGTTACTTGATGCCTACAAAGAAAATCAAAATACCAAGAATGAGCATTCATGGAGACACTGAAATTAAAAGTATGTCATTGCAGACTTGATGCTGTACAGTGACAGGTTAGGCAGAAGAAGAATATAGTGAATGCAAGCCAAGATACACATGAACAGTTTTGGAGTTTCACATGTACTCTTTCAGCATTGCAGAGGAGGTTGGGTTTTGCTTCATTGAAATGATTTCTTAAATTGATTTCAGTTGTAATAGGGATAAAATTGGGCCTGTGTGTTTTGTTTTTTCCTTACAGTAACTCCTTTTAGACCACAGTAGGTATTTTATATTGACTTTCGTTGAAGTGAATAGCATAACTTACTCATGTGCGACACTTATGAATCCATATACAGTTTGAGGGATTAAAAAACATCTTCTGAAGCCAGTTTGTATTAAATTGTTTATGTAAAAGGTTCTCAAATATAGAAACAGTTTGTTTCTAGATTTCAAAAGTGTTACAAAGTTGTGGGTTTTGATGTTGTGGTTTTTGGTTTGTGTTTGTTTTAGGTTTTTCATATATAGATGTCAGTTTGAGGATTGTGGTAAAGAGGTTCAAGAATGTGTAAGGAGATGTAAAATTTAACTGTTAAATCTCTTCTGAAAGCATAGAACAAGTTCAGATGCACAATGTAAGAGTTTCTTTAAAATGGATCAATATTTAATGATTGATTGACCATAGAGGAAGTCAAAATCTGGAACATATTTCTGATGTCTTGCTAATTAATTGGTCTTCAAATGCATCTTAAGATAGTATGGCTCATTGGCTAGTTGTTTTTGTAGGGTTATCTTCTTCYAAGCAGCAGCAGCACAGCTTATACTATAAAAGATGTGAACACAGGTGCTGTATTTAAGATTAAATGAATCTGCTGTAACATGTTTAAAGGTCCAATGAGGAGTTTTTGCTGAAGTGAGGTCTCAGTGTACATGCATGCAATACATGAAATTGGTCAGATTCTATGTATCTGCTTCAATTAGTGCCTTGTGCCTCTTTGTAAAGTTGTCTGCTTCTGCAAAGTGTAAGAGAGAAAACTTGTGAGAAATAGTCCTAAACTCTTCTTTGTATAGTGGGTTTTTTTTTTGTTTGTTTGTTTCTGTTTGTCTAGTGTTGCCTTTTTTTAATGAAATGTGACTTCATTAAGAGACAAAGGAGGAGATAACAAACAAACCAACCTGGTAGGCTTTAGCTGATGGCAGTTACTTGGTCTGGTTTAATTTGCAGCAGTTTTCCATCATGTCTCTGCATCCCCCCATAACAAGTATTGAATAATTGCTTTCCTGGTACCTCAGCAAAGAATTCTAGACAACTTAATTTTAAATAATAAAAGCTTACAAACTGAACAGATTTTAAGCTACAACAGATATGCTTCAAGCATATATTCCTTTTTGACAAATACAGGTATTACTTCTCAAGGATGTAGTGATAGTCTTTCTCTATGAACTTGTAAATTTAATTATTAGCTTGATTATGTTAAAAGATTTTAAAAAATATGTTTTAAGAAACTGGTTCAAAACTAATTTTTGGGGAGACCTGGTATCAGGGCAGTGTTATTTCCTGGTGATCCTCAGTCTGTTATTTTTGAAGAATCATAATTAGGAAATGTTATCGACAATTATTGCATAATTTCTTGGGGTTTTTTTACTGAAGTTCTGATCAGTAGCAAGGGCAATGTTGGGATTTTCAGACTRTAAGTACTCCTGCTGTTACTTGACTGGTTGATGTTGCTCAGCACACTGCTATGCCTTTGGCAGCATTGTTACCCAGGGAGAGAAGTGGGTATGAGGTACAGGGATAACAGTGTCACTTGGCAGCAGACCCAGATATCTAATATGTGTGAGGCCTAAGACTTTTTAAAATGGTGCCTGACAAGCGTGGCCAGAATATTTCTCAGAGCTGCATSACCAAACCATAAAATAAAATATAGCTTTAATTCACTTGTCATAATACCTTTGTAAAAGTTGAAATCCCAAATAAAATTTTGCCAATTTATTTTTATTATTCAAAACCTAGTAAGTCTATTAGGAAGCATTTGTTTTTCTCTTTTTTTCTTATGCTACTGGAAATTCTTAACAAAAGCATTGTTGGACATTTTCCAAGTGCATTTCTGCTCTTGCATTCAAATTAACACTAATGTTAAAAGTCAGAAGACAGGTTTATAATCTTCAGAAGGATGCAGAAGACACCATGTGCATAGCTCTAACCYTCAACACCTAAACAAAGAAGGTGGACATGGCTTGATGTAAGGCACGTAACAGGAGTAAAACCCAGTCAAGCCAAATCAGCTGCTGGACAGCGCCAAGGGCTTCAACTTAAGGAAGACTAATACAAGGATATGAATCAGAGTTCAAGAAAACATTACTCACATTCCCAAAGCATCCCCACTCTTGAAATGGTCTTTTTTGAATTAAATGAGTTTCACAGAATCAGAATTTCCTGATTTGGAAAGGACCCACGAGGATCAGGCAGGCCAAACTCCTGGCGCTGCACAGGACAYGCCAGGAGTCACACCCTGTGCCCGAGATTATTGTCTCAATTCTTCTTGAACTCTGTCAGGCTGCTGCTGTGATCACTTCCCTGGGGAGCCTATTCCAGTGCCCAACCACCCTCTGGATGAAGAACCTTTTCTTAATATYCCACCTAAACCTTCCCTGACACAACTGCAGGCCATTCCCTCAGGTCCTGTCACTGGTCACCAGAGAACAGAGCTTGCTCCTCCACTTCCCCTCATGAGGAAGTTGTAACTACAATGGGGTCTCCCCTCAGTCTCCTCCAGGCTGAACAGACCAAGTGACYACAGTCACTTCTYTTATGGCTTCCACCATCTTCTATGACTGCAGCATCTCTGCAGCCCTCCTTTGGACTCTCTCTAGTAGCTCTGTATCTTTCTCACGTTGTGGAGCTCAGAACTGCACACAGCTCTCGAGGTGAGGCCACAGCAGCTCAGAGTAGAGCAGGACAGTCCCCTCTTGCCTGACCAGTGATGCTGTGCTTGGTGCACAGTTGTCAGAGACTTCTGCATTAAGCAGGTTCAAGTAATTTTTCATCTGGAAAAATGTCAGATATCAAGAAGGATGGAGTGCACTATGTGAGAGGGTACATAAATGGGGTCAACCCCTCAATTCAGAGGGTTATAGAGTCASTTTCCAATATTTGAAGCTTTTTGATGGTATGGTTGCAGATTATACTTCCAAATGTCTGTCTGGTTCTGGAGATAGATATCTATATTTAGATTTCGTCATTAAAATCAAGAGAACAAACTCAATTAAGTTAGAAGGATTTTGGCTTTTTATCAACAGGAGACTGGTATGTGGATTGCCTGCCTGGAGCAGTGGTACTTAGCATGAATTGTGATTCTTGCTGAAGTAGTAGCATGCAGTTTGCTTCRCTGCTGACAGACTGTGTGTGGAGGGGAATTCTTACGTTGAAATGCCAATTTCCTTGCAGGTGTCTTTYTCTAATAATGTTTTGTAGACAAACATAATTAGAGAAAATAAATGTTCAGAAAAGTGGGAAAAGGAGACCGAAACAATTGAACAGTGTTGGGAAAGTACTGAATAACATTTTAGGGCAAAAAAAAAAGTAAAAGGTTTTCTTTCAAAAATGTTAGGGGGAATTTCAAATCTTCAATAATTTGTTGCTGTTGTTACCACCCATAGAAGTAGTTTTGTATTGAAAAGCAATGAAAATATGATACMTAATAATTTGTTTTTCCCCTTCTAGTTGTAGTGGGTTAACCTTGGTTTTCTGCCAGCTGCCCACCAAACCACTCTCTCCCCTCCTCCTCAACAGGACAGAGGGAAAAAATCAGATAAAACATATTTTAGCTTGAGATAAAGATGCTTGAGATAAAAATAGGAAGATYACCAGTTACTGTCASAGGCAAAACAGACTCAGCTTGGGGAAAATTAATTTCATCTATTGCAAATTAAACAGAGAATAGGACAGTGAGAAACAAGGACAAGACTAAAACCACCTTCCCCCCTCCCCCATCTTTCCAGGCTTGACTTCAGTCCTTTGTTCCGGAATCTTCAGCTTCCTTCCCCTCAATCCTCTGAGTGGCAGAGGGTGTTGGGAACTGGGGGCTGCAGTCAGTTCATAGCACTTAGTCACTCCTTCTTCACACTGATCCCTGCTGGGGTGTGGGATCCCTGCCATGGGATATAGTCCTTGTCAAACTGTTCCAGCGTGGATCCTCTCCACACAGGCTGCTGCTCTTCAAAAGCTGTACCAGCATGGGTCCTCTGTGTGGGGTGCACTCCAGGATTGCTCCAGCCTGGGGCCCTATGGGCTGCACTTCCTGCTCCTTTGTGGGCTCTCCACAGGCTACAGCTTCCTTCAGGGCACATCCACCTGCTCTGGAATGGGCTGTGTGTGGATACCTGCTCAGGTGTGGTCCTCCATGGGTTGCAGGGGAACAACCTACTGTCTTTGTGGACAGCAGAGGAATTTCTGCTTCAGCACCTGTTACACCTCCTTCCTGTTCTCCTTCCTGACCTTGGTGTCTGCAGGGCTGTTTCTCTCACATTTCTCTTGCTCCTCTCCCATAGCTGCTGTGCAGCAGGTTCTTTTCCTTATATGTGTTATCAGGAGAGGCCAACCAGTGTACCAAGTTGTACTTAAAATTAATTTTTATATGCATGTATAAATTTAATTCAGCCCATTCAGGTCTTTTTAGAAATGAAGTTTTCTAGTTTCTGAAAAAAAAAAAAAGACATAAATCTTAGTCTATGATTTTTCCAGATGTTAACTTCAGTGTAGGTATAGGAAAAGTGCTTTTCACTGCTTTGCTTTTCCTAATGCTGCCAGCATTAAGGAAAATCCAAATTAATTTTTTGCTACTGTCATCCTTCYTTTTAATCAGCATTTACCATCTTGTTTAAGGATTTTGAAATAGGAGCTGCAGAAACTTGCAACTTAATCTCCTTGTCTGTTACACAACCAAATACTCTGCAGTCTTCAGTGATCYGGGCTTGTAGCTGACCATTGTCTGTAACACTTTTAAAGATAGTAGGAGTACTCAAAACACTAGGAAAATTACACTTAGTGAATATCTCCTCCCAAATCAGATCACTGTCTACAGAGGATGCCCTAAGAAGCTATTTGCTATGTTTAGCTTAGGCCTTCCTCCATTCCTTAACCAGGAATGCCAAAATACTGAATAGAAAATAACATTACCAGACTACTAAAAAATGCAAACAACAGACCAACTAATGCCAATGATTAATAAACCCTGCTTGATTGCTGTTCAAGATGGAAAATCGTACACTCTTAATTGTTCCTGAAAAAGAAAGTGCTGTGCAGGCCATCAACTCCCTAGATCTGTCTCCTCTAATGGATTGGTTTTTTGAGGCACAAGAGATGGGTTTTTAACAGTCCACCTCTTGCTTTGCTTTTTTTGTAACATTATTTCAGGTCTGATTCCCATGCCTTTTTCATAGTATTATTACTGAGAGGAAATAATTCGGCAYCCTACTAATGTCTTGCAAGGTCTATATATCCTTACACTGAATAGCTCTGTTGCATTTCGGTGTCTGAAAGGGGGTTTCTTAAAATGAGATTTGGATGAAATTTTTAAAATTTTTGCATTCCTAGATGACAGTTGGTAGAGTGAAAAATTGTAATGTTAATTTTCCCAGGCAGTGACATGCCTTTAATGTCTGTAATGTTGTGTAGTCTGAGTGGGCAGTCAAGTTGTTTTGAACTTGTCCTTCACAGTTTCTGGGAGCAAAAGTAGATTATTTGAAGGTATATCTCTATTAGGCAATAAGTGCATGTTGGGATCCATATTCCCTAAATATCCAAATCTAGGACGTGTGCTTCTGCTTGCTGGAGACCTGCATGCCCACGTGGGAACGATGAGCTGGGTGTGTACATAGGTGCTCCCTTTCCTGGTGGGGATGCAGTTGATCCATTTATTGAGAAATGAATCCCAGATCCATTTATTGAGAAATGAATCCCAGATTCTCTGGTCATTTGTGTTACAAGGGAAGGCAGTTAACCTGCTGTTCCCTCAAGTGGTTTAGGTTCTGGGCTTCTGGTGGTTGTTTGAATATCTACTGTGCCTTAATGGGCAGAGGRGCCACTCAGCTGAGAAATGTGTGCAAGGAGTTGGGAGAACTTCAGAAGTTGTGGACAGGGAAGAGAGGAAAGGAATGATACTTTGGCACCAATTTAGTGAACTGGTTTAATCAGAAAATAATTGTTATTAGATCAGAAACTTATTCCTAAGGGGAYTTTGAGTGCTTATCCATCAAAACTTAGTCTGATGGTTTTTTTCTTAATAGGATTTGCTCCTCAGAATTCTTTAACTTTAATAAAGGCTTTCCAAATATAACATAGGATTTGGCTATTTTTATAGGGATTTGTCTTCTTCTGTTTCGATCAATGCACTGTCAATTTGACTGTGTAGATAACATCTTGCCCTGGATGGAGAAATATCAGAGTGGTATTTTGAGTAATGCTACTTTGGCTTGCTCTCTGAAGATGAAGGAAAATTTACTTCTTTTTCCCCACTTTTGCACAACCTGTAAAATCTTCTATGTGCAGTATTTGTGGGTAAATAAAGTGCATTTTATTAATTTCTCATCTGAAAAACAAGACTTTAAGAGAACTTATTGAGTTTCATTTTTGACTGCATGATGGCGATGTAATCAGCAGCTTGTTTTGCAGTTGATAAACTTGTTGCAGCTCATAAATACCAGTCGTTCTATTTTAATTTTTGTTGCTATTCATGTATCTCAATTTACAGTTGTAATTAAATGTTTAATGGAACAAAAAAAGCTCATGTATTTGAGAATTGCTGCTAATAAAACAAACAGTGATTTAGATAATTCCCAGCATTCTGATAGATTTAATAGGCTGGATTTCCCCAAGGCATTTAAACTGTTTGGAGCAGAACCAAATGTGGAGCAGTGCTGAGATCGTGAYTGTGACCAGCTTAAAATCCTTGATCCAATTGTTACTGCAGTAAAGGCATTTCTACTTGGGGTTGTACTCTAATTTGGTTTTCCAGAAGCTAGTATGTGCTGTAGAAAGCCTGCCATAATGAGTAGATTGGTATTTGTTTTGAAACACAGGAATGTGTAAAAGTTAATAAGGTCCTCAGCACTTCCARCCACAGTAAAGGTGTCATAGCTCACTGCTGCTTTCGTTTATGGAGATTGTGCTGCTGTCGATTAAGTTTCATGACTGATCCTTTCTAGGCAGGCGGTTTTTGGTAAGGCAATATGTTTTATGGGCTGAACAAGCTTCAGGCCTTGTCTTAGCTGGGGCTGTTTGCTTCTGGGAATGGTGTTTGAGGTGACACTATTTCCTAAATGCAGCTTGTGCACTTTTGTTTGGTCTTGTTCCAAAACCATGATCCACTGACTTCATTACTATGGATTTAAGTTGTGYATGAGTTCCTTGAGAGAAGACTGTGGATCAGCTCAGCTGTCATTGGTTTGGAGCCAAAAGCCAAGTTCAATATCTCATGCTAAGCAATTGGARGAAAAATCTGTCTGCGAATCCTTACCTTTTCTTGAGCTTTAAGTGTCTGGACCATCAGGCTAGTTGCTGGATAARTTATTTGAGAACACTTTGCAGTTAGAACAGGTCTATAAAAAGGAAAGAAGGCATCCCAATATAACAGAGGGGATGTAAGAAATTGGAATATCTATGTGAACATGGAAAAATTATATAGATCCAATTGCTCACCATTTAAGCCTACTTTAATGTGTTTTAGAATGGAGAATACATGAGGAAGTCAGATGGTTGCAGGGTGCATTTGAAASTGCAATTATGTGCCAAGAGTAATGAATGGATATCTTGAGAAAACTCAGCAGAACAAAGCTGCTTGTGAAATTATTTCTTTGCTCCCCATTAGATGCTTCTGTACCTCATTAGMAAGTGAAAAATAGTGCACATCATGCTAAAAAGCAAATCAAACCTGAACTAGAATATTATTTCAGTTTAATGATAGCAGGTATAATCTGTTTTTATGTTTTGTGCTCATTTAAGTGGAAATATGCGCCTGCTTCAATGGTAATAATTGGGGGTWAAAAAACCCACAAATGAAGAAAACACCAGAACACCTTTTTTGCCTCTGGTGAAAAATTAATTAGGTGAGCAAATAGAAGGGTGTCCTGAAGTGACTGGTGGTTACCATAAAGATTGAGACTCATATCAAGTTCTGCTATTTTCCAATAGTTGTTTGTTGGAGAGGACCCATGAGCATCTAGAAAGGCTTGTATTCCTGGRACACAAAGAAGAAACAGAAGTGTTKAGGGGTCATAYAGAAATTCTTGTGGCTATCTGGCAGCTGCTGATAGAAGCTGGCCTGTTAWGTCTCTTCCTGGGCAGTGATAAAACAGCCAGCATAAATTAGGTTGGGAAGATGAGTGAAGTGGATAAGTTAGAGCTAATGCTTTGTCAGTTTGCTCTAGGACTGGAACAGCTTYAACAGCCTTTGCAGTATGGTGGGTGGGGATTTCTGTCTTCCTAAACCGAGGGTGATGTGCATTTGTAACCCTGTGCTGCCCATTCACTGTTAACTTCTGGAATAAAGTGTTTCAAAAATGGGTTGAAGCCATTGTTTCAAGCCAGTGGGTTGGCAGAGGTAGCAAACTCACTGTTTTCTTTTTTTCCCTAAATTAGTACATTCCATAACTTCTTCCTGCTTATTAAAGAATTGTCTTATGGCCTGCAGCACTGTGTTTAGTCCTATGAATTCTTAATTCTGAAGGCAGCTATGTACATACTTTTGGGGTCTTTGGATGCCTTTTGGAAAAGTAGTTTCCCTGCGTTTTCACCAGGATCCACAGTGCTACATTGTGGTGGGACAATGAGCATGCTCTTCACATCATTTGGATGTGGCTTCAGTCATGGATTTGAAGCATTTGCTAAACTGTACAAATCAGACATGGATCTTTTTGTAGAAAACCAGTATATTTTGTGAAAGCTARCTTCTTCTATTGACTGGTTAAAGAGGTGTTTGGAGTCATGCATGCAGTCCTGTGCATAAGTACTGCTTAAAAGAATATGGGATGAAGTATATTCAATGCTGCCTCTCGTGATTTTTCAATCCTTGAGAAGATGCATCTTTTGAGTAAGTCCTGTTACGTAAATGAAGACTACGTGATRGGTTAGTGCAGCTGATGGGATTGTTCTAAGGAAAGACTACTTGAAAATTAATTACTTAAAACAAGCAAACAAAAAGATCACTGTTGAATGAAAGCCAAACAATTTTGAAATTATTTGCAATTTTAAACTATTTTTGAGTGACTTGTTTGTAGAATGGGACACCAGATTTATGATGCTGAAGACTGATTGGTGCTTATTTGGTATGCTGTGAGCATCAAAATATATCAATACACCAAATGCTGTTTTCAGGCTTTTACTGTGTAAACGATTTATTGTTTGAGTAACAATTCCTTTGGGTCTAGCATGAAACAAAACCCTTAAGTGTTTAGGAAAACGTTACCCTTTTGAACAATGAAATTTCCTTTGTCAATGAGAGCTGCCGTCCCTGCAGACTTTTCTTTCAATTCCCCATTGGGCTTGTGGCAGGCAGCTAACCCTTTCTGTGATATTTTATCCCATTTTCTGCAATATTGTTCTCTCTGAGCCTTTTTGTCATGGCTTAGCTGCATCAGACTCCTGCTGCGGAAAGCTGGAATGTGCCACACTGTATTCTCTGGCTCTGTGTGTATGGACTTAATGCACATCAGCCTAAATCAATTTGTTTCTGCAACCATATGACAGCTGAAACTGTAGGCTGGTGGAAATTTCAATTTTTAAAATGTAYTTTTGTTTCAGTTTGTGCACTTTGTTCCTCTAGTCTGTGTCTGTGCTGGGGCTSTTCCAGGCATTCTTTTTGGCTTTCAATAACTGTTGTTCATATCCATTTTTTACAAGACACTGTACAGCACAACTCTTTCCCTTTTTGCTTCTCCAAGGTTGGATTTACGTACCCAAGAGCCTTGGTTCTTCATTTTTTTTCCTATTCATTTTATCTCATCAATTCTTTCATTATGCTTATTTTTATTTTTTTTTTCTTTATTCCCTTGTCCTCACCTTGCTGCTCAGTCCCCTTGAACTCCTCTAACAAAACCACAGCTCTGTTTTGGTGTTGTGTGCTGTGTTCTGTGATGTACTTTGTGTGGAACACCCAGGGAAAATCTGGTGAGCATGTAGGATTTGCAAAAATGCACTTCCCTTAAAAAGTTTATACATTATTTTTGTTCTGGCAGGGCAACACTTTCTGAAGTTCATAAGTGTTTTGAACTCATATATCCGGAATATGCAATTCTGAAAACCCTGAAGTTACAAGGAGAATGGAAGTTTCTGAGTTGTGTGAGTTTGAGTTGGCTGACAGCCTTGCAAATGTAGTCTATAGATCAGGTAATATAAGAGGCAATGATTACAGGAAGAGCAATCAAAGTTTTCACCACCAGTGTGACTTTGCTGTGTGAGCCAACAGCAAGTTCTTGCAGAATCTCTTTCCTTTTAATTAAATAAGAGCTTCAATTTTTTTTTTTCAGTGCAGAGAAATACAAGCAACTATAGCATTATGCCTTGAAAGGGATAAAAAAATTGTTTCTCATTCTTATGGAATCTGTTGTAGTGATCGCACATTTATTTCTGTTTTTCAGAAATAGCTGAGACTGCATGTTTTCAAGTTAGTTTGTGCAGGTAGTAAACACGATTTTCTCTGATCAGGTGAGAAATTTGTGGCAGATGTATAAATGCCTGTTTTTAATAGTAGTATCACTGCATAGTAATACTTTCTTATTTACAGGCCACACTACCTAAGGAACGCATGAAGTATTTGAAATTTTTATATGTTTTAGCTCTCAGATTACCACTGTATGTTTTATTTGTGTTGTTTTGGGATTTTTTTTAATACATTGCTTCAATAAGTGGGGTGAGGGGTATGGAATTTTTGAAAGGCTGATGGTTATTGTATTTGAGCTGGTGCCTTCTATGATTTCTTTTTTGCTAAAAGTCTCTCCATAACAGCCATTGATGGTTTGGGTTTTTTAAGTGTGTGTTTCTCCAGTATTTGCAAGATTAAAAATATTTTATAAGAACCTTTGGGAGCACTTTTTGCTTTGTTTATTTACTTTAAGATTCTGTTTGCCATCAGATGTTCTCAGTGTATTCCTGGGCGTTATTAATTTTTGATAGCGTATCTGCTTAATTTATTCAGGTTTATAATGTGGAACTCCTGGCTTGAGTAGAATAGCTTGATGAGGAGCTGGTTACTGATGGGGGTTTGATTGTTACCACCATGAAGGAAAYGCCTTCCCAAAATACCATTCTAGATAATAATTGCATGTCTTATTTGAGACATGATGATATAGTCTGAAAACAACAAAACTGCTGCTAGTGGTCTCTCTTCTGTGTGTTACACTGSTTTTACAGTACCTTTTTCTAGCTTTACTTAATTAATGTTAATTGCATGTTTATCTATGTGTATACTTTTAACTATTGAGCATGATACTGCAACTGATAGCTTTGTTTGGTTGTATTTCTTGCACATTTACCATTCACTGTGTTGTTTTCTTCCTTTAAAAAAAAAGGCAGCTTGGCAGCAGAAGAATGGTTCTCTTATTATATTGTCCTGGCTGCTCTGCTGTGAAGGGAGAGATGAGCGATTTTTGAAAGCAAATGAGCCATGAGGCCCTGAGAAGCTTTTAGGGTGGAGGTGGGGCAAGCAGAGAAGGAGAGGAATGGTGAAGCTTGAAGAAACTGAAGGAAAGTGTAGGCTGGAACATTGCTAAAAGGAGGAGAGGACTCACTTGTAGAAGATAGAAAGATGGAAGCTCTTTTAGGGTTCTGGAGGAGAAAACATGATTGTTCAACTCAGCCTTTGAAAGCCTTTGACTTGGATAGCCAAATCAGAGAAAAAATCAGAGCCAAATCATCTGCCCTGCAGAAAAACAAAACAAAACAAAAAAAACCAAAACCAAAACAAAAAAAAAAATCTTTTTCCAGATTTTTATATGCAATGGGTTTGAGTTCTGGGTTCTGTGTTAGCTTAATACTTTTGTGCAAGCAATTAGAAATAGGTGTAGGGTTTTTTTTTTTTGGTTGTTTTCCATGTTGCTCTTTGGTTTCATCTCTTCTTTTTGTATACTCACAGTGATGGCAGACTCACTGATTTCCCCTGAAGGCTCTGCCTGAAATGAAGCTCCATCATCAATCTCCACATACAAACTGGCCAAATATTGCAGCAAGACAAGAACAGCAAAAGCAACTTTTGCGGTTGACTTCTTGGAGTGGTGGGCTCTAAAAACATAACATGAATGTTGATGCAGAGATTGATTTTCYTTTTTTTATGTAATTGATATAATGGATTCTAATGTCTTCCTGAGGCATGTGGAGTTATTGGCTCATTGAACTAGCTTCTGTTGCATACCTGTATGTGAGGGGTAAGCTACAGAAACCACCAAAAAGGGGAATATTAAGTATTTAGACTGAGTAGGGGGCTCTCTTACTTTCCACAGACTGGAAGTGTTCTAATTGGGAATTAATTTCATCAGTCATGATGCAGGTGACAAGTTCTTTAGGATTTTCTATTGATTTAAATTCTTTATTTATTTGCAATTCACTGTGTATGACTGGATACAAATCATGCCATCTTCTTGCTCTCTATTTTTAATGTTTGCTATTTGCAGAGAAGGCACATGAGTAATTTTTAGATGGCTACATGAACACTTTAGACATAAGCCTTTGCAAATGTACAATATTTGCACAAATATTTCTGAGGTAAGATTTTTTTCAACCCCAAAAAAGTTCATTCCAAAGGCATATGGGTGTCACCTGAAAACAGAGGTAAAACATAATGGTTTCACCTGATTTGTTTAAATGTATTTATTCTGAAATATGGCGGTTTTTCTTTYTTTCTGTAGTGTTTATGTCAGGCAAGTTGCTGTTAATTTGTATAAAGACTCAAGCAGTTTTCAGACCACTTTGCAATGAAAAACGATTTTAAAAGTAGAAGTCTTTCCTGAGGATTTTAAACCAAGGTTACAGAAATGAAATGAATTTTTCTTTGTTGCTGCTTACCGTGTTATCTCTAAGGTTGTTGCGCTACTTGAAGCACGTAGGGAGAACAATGTAGTCACTTCAGTAATATTTTTTTCCGTGTCAATAACTTATTGCATGATATCATTAGTCTCCATTTGTCATTTGAGTGACAACTTTGTCTTTCTGTGAGTGGACGTGCCTTCCTTTCTGTTGTGTTTCATGAGCACTTTCACTTGATAAGGGAAACACAAGTTGATGTTGCTATTTCAGATAATCAGGAAGCTTTTATTTCTTCTTTTCTTTCCCTTGAAGATGGATAAGAACATCAAGTCCTATGGGAAGGTGCTTTATGACCTGGAGTTGCCTCCAARTACAGTATTAATGYCTGGTATGGCAATAGCAAYAGTTTCAGTTTTAACATTACTTTCWCTAAGTTTGTGGTTTCAATGAAATTAATTGCTGGTTGCAGATAAAAACACTGGATTRTTGGGAACTTGAAATAACACTAGTTCTTTCATATTCTCCATTGTAAATTCYTGACTATGTATGCATCCTAATGGACTAATTTCAGTGAGAGGAGAAGGTATTATTTAAAGCCCAACTTGTCTGCAAAAAGTTCTTTAACATTCTTAGATGCTGCTTTTTTTTTCTGTGTGTTAAGGTTTGAGGGAATAAAGGTGTTGATTTTACACTTGCCTTTTCATTTTGTCTTGTCTTTTAGGATCTTAAACATAGGATTAGTTTATTTTTTTACATGTTCTAGAGGTAGAGGCAGATTGTTCCCACAGACCTCAAGAGAAGTTATATACCAGTTGAAAAACCTGTTCCTGAACTTTTTTTTTAGTTGTTGTTAACTGATTTAATTTGGTGTGGTTTTAAGAGTCTGTGGTTTCCAGTTTTTTGCACCACTGCAACCTTTTTTACTTGTAGAGAAAAATAAAAGCCCAAATACCTTAGCTCAGGATTTAGCTGAGAAGTTGTGAGATTTTTGTTGCCCTGGATTTCTAGAGAAGAAACCATTCTTTTGAATGACTGTCTGTGTAACCCTTTATCAAAGCMAGCTAATTCATTAATCTGATTTTCTGTGGACTAATTCTAGTTACTTATTTGAAAGAAAGTTGATTCTTCGGTACTTATATTGGTCCCCTCCCCAATGTGACACTTTATCTTTCCTTTGACAGTCACAAGCCTACCATCAGACTGTTTTTTGAGAATGCTGACATCTGTCTGAATTGTAGCCTTATGTTGCCCAGCACTGATCCTGGTAGTGATCCCTGAGATATTAATGTAGTATCTGGCCACCAGCTGCACTCTGTGTGCTGCCCACAAACTTTCTAGCCCAACTTGTAGTACAGTTTCCAGCCCAACTTACATGGTTATCCAATGCACATCTTGCAAATTCCCCTTTAAGGATTCTATAGGAGACTGTCAGAGCGCTGCCTGTGTCCAGCTATGCAATGTGATTGCTTTCCTCTCGTCCACAGAGTTCACAGTCATATCACACAGAAGGCATTCAGGCTAGTTGAATACAACTTGCTCTTGGTAAATCCATGTGATGTCCACGTCATCTTCCTCACTTGCCACCTTCTCTCAAGTATGAAAAGTTTGGCCTCTCAGTGGCTGATTCCTGAGCTTGGCCCCACTCTTACTGTGGGAAATGTTTCCCATTTTCAAATCTAATAAAGATGTGGATGTAATTCTTCCCCTGCATCTGGCTATTACCTTCCCAGGATGACTCCCAAGGCAAGCTRTCTGCAGTTAGGCTGACTGTTATCAAGAGATAATCCAGAGATTTGAGACCATATTTGTGACTTACTCTTTTTGTAAGAAAGTATCCGTAGAAGTACTACTTTGAGACTCAAAATATTGACCAAGTTTCCTTATATGCCAGAAGTTTCTTCTATTCTATTCTTCTATTTCTTCTAAGTTAGCTTTACTTAGCTTCCCCGAAGCTTCCCAAAAAATGGCTAGTCTTTAAAAGAGTGATGGAAATGAGCAGAGAAAGTATTACTCAGTTTTCACTTCATTAGGCGTGTGTATTCAGTTTCTAGATTCAGTCTCTTGAAGTTGGCCTAATGTAAAGAAATGTTTGGGGCATAGATAAGGAATAAAATCTCAGGACAGTGTCTCAGGACTGCTCCTTTTAAAGGTAGAGTGGAAACAGGTTTTGTGTTTTTCTTGTGACCTTGGGCAAGGTACCATGCTCTAACTGCAAGTTGTTTCTCTGTATGTATAATGGACTAATAACATTACTCAGCTTTTTATAAGGATTCTGGAGACATACCCAATAAAGATGATAAAATAAACATGTTGACAAGTTGTAAACCATGTGAATACTTTAGATAAATGATAATATAATATTTTTCATTACAGTTCACCAGAATAGGTGGTACACTAGAARTTTTAGATGCAGTTCTAAGCATGTCTCCTCTTCAGGTTGATAGTGAAATGGGATCAGCCATCTTCCTTGTGTTGCTGCTGGTCATCATGTGACCGGAGCCAAAGCTGATCAACTTGCTGATTTTTGTAGAAAATATACTAAGCCTTCTTCCCAAATGGAATTGCTTTCTTTCTGTCAGATAGGTGAACTGATCTAACAATCCTGTTGCTGCAGGGTGAGCCAAATTGGATGAAAAGAAAGGAGCAGGAATGTGAGAATAGGACAGGAGCTGATCATAAAGCTCTTTTTTGATGGTTGATGTGCTCAGGTTGGTTGAAGCACAGAGCAATGTGGCATCTTTAGATATGTGTTTGATTTCATCATGGCCTCTTACAGAGTGTGCTTTGTAGGTCTCTGTTTTTTTCAGAGTAGGAGCCTAGATTGCTGTGGCAGGCTGTTGCGATACACAATGATATTTGAGGATAGATTGCTTCAATTACCTGTTTGTTCCATATCAATATCAGCATTAGCCATTAAGCAATCAGCTTTCATAAAGTAAAGTTCTAGTTACCCTAATCCAAAACGTAACAGAGAAATGTCCAAAATGATAGGACTAGGTTGTTTTTGGAGACCTGCCTACTGACTTCCAAGGTAGGGCTTTGACGTGCTTGGAAGTTTTTGCATTTACAACATGTATCTTCACTGCCTTGCAGGACTTGGGGCCAAGAGCAAACTGAAGCATATAATTGTGTTCTGACAGGTGAAAACTTAAAAGCTATCATATTAAATTTTAGCATTTTGCTAAGGTTCCTTCTTAGGCTTGTTTATCTGAACAAGGGCTTTTGTTTGGCTTCAGGGTAAAGGACAGTCTAGGTCCTAGTTTTGAAAGGTAATATTAATAGGAACAATTATTATTGCTGCTTCAGAGAAYCTTAATATGACTTTATGCAAGTTCAGATTTCTTGTCTTCAGTCTTCTGGCATACTGATTTAACTGTTGTTTCCTTTCAGGAAGAGTGAAACTTTGAGGCATGTGTTAYTAGACTCTTTTGATTAAACTTGCATTGCTGCTACAAATTTATAGTATTACTTACTAGTCACTTCATTTCCCATATAAAGTGCTTCTTATCTGTCTCCTTTGAGGAGTSCACTTATTAAAACACAGGACACACATACACTCCAATAACTGTTATGACATTTATTAGTATTTGCATACTCTGTGTGTGACCATAGCTTCCCACAGCTAGCAGASCTTATCCTCAAATATTTGGGTAAACTGGGCAAGATGTCACTGAACACCACCGATAAGTCTGTCTGCTTTGCCTTTACATCTTCTCTCTTCAGACATTTGTACATACTGATGAGCTCCCTTAACCATATTCTTCAYGGCCCTTGGCTTGACTCGCTCCAGYAGCCCCRTATTTCTGTCGTAGTGGGGAGCCCAGGGCTGGACACAGCACTGCAGCTGTGGCCTCATCAGAGCTGAGCAGAGGGGGAAGATCAGCTCTTGTGACMCACTGGCAATGCTGGTGATGTAGCCCAGGATACTGTTGGTCATGTTTGCCACCGGGGCATGTTTCTGGCTCATGATTTGGTTGGTTCTACCACCATCCTGCAAAGCCTCTTTCCAGCTCACTGCCCCGAGCCCTTATCGATACATGTACTGCTGGGGCTGCCTTTGGGCGCAGGAGTTTCCATTTCCTTTTGTTGAACTTCATGAGGTTCCTGCTGATCCATTTCCCCTCGCTGTTGATTTCCATCTGGACTTCAGCACAGCCCTCAGGCACATCAGCCACTTCTCTCAGTTCTGTATTATCTGCAGACTTTCTGAAGGCGCCTCGGCCCCATTATCGAGACCACACTGCTCTGGGCCCAGCCCTTCAGCCAGTGTTCAGTGCACCTCACTGTCTCTCACGCAGCCCATATTTCATCAGATTCCCTGTGAGGATCTTTCACAGGAGGCGGTGAAAGATCAAGTAACAAACCATGTTTATTCTTGAACAAATCGATAAAATGGAAACAAATTACCATCTCATTTCATTTTTCTACAGTCATTGGAGAAACTTAAACCAACAGGTAGTCTCTGAGACAGTAATTAAAATATTTAGTTACATTTATCTGTAACTTTATAAAATACTTTTTTTTTCATGAAATTGTAAGCTACATATGCAAACAGTGTTGCACAGAAACATATTAACTATTAAGCTGCTGCATTCATAAAAGATCACTTAACAAAAATACATGCAATAGGTATATTTTCTGAAAATATAAAGGTTGCTCTGCTGGGAAATGGAAAAGAAGAAAAATGGCATAATAAGATAGTGTATTGTCAACTTTTACAATCGTATATGTCTTATAATTGGATCGCTGGAAAAATGCCCGTAAAATATGTCCCTCTTTTAAGTAAATCATAAAAAACAAGACTGAAAGGAAGATTAAGAATCACATAGTTATGCTTATGCCTCTGGACTGCATTAGCTATAACTAAGTGTAATACTGAATGATGGATTAAATTATGTTTTAATCATCAGGTTAAATACTTAATCATCAGGTTAAAGACTTAAAATAGTGGTTTCTTGTAGGAAAATGTTTAGAACTTAGTATTTTTGCATTTTTGCCAGAGTTACGACCAATCTATCTAAGCTTTTTCATTACTGTTTATATAAAAATAGTGAAATTACGCTCTTTGCTTATAAAATTACCAAGTCCCTGTGGGTTATAATACATTGGTTATTATGTTTTATGTTTGGTTTTACTGTTTTATCTCGAAAKAAGCTGAAGATTTTCAGTTCAAAGAAACTGCTGCCTCTTGCACTCAAATATAGCCTGCAGTATAATTGTATTAGCATTTTGAAATAAAGCAGGTGTGCAGATTGTTTCTCAGGAAAAAAGCAAGCTCATTCTTACTGTTATTGTGTTTTTCTGTTACCTTGCCTTACGTTCCTGTCTGCCTGTGCCTTCTTATTTCTCTAGGACATAATCCAAAGCCATTGAAAACTCTGCTAATTTCAATGAACTTGAGATCAAGGCCTTAAAATTCTCAATTTTAAACTCTGTGGGAAGAAATGTTGATGGCTTATATGGTGCTGATTACTGTGAAGCCCTTGTCTTGAGGGCTTTGGGCTGTKTTTCATTTTTAAGATTATATTCAGCACAGATACTGACTTGTTCTTTAGTTTGTGGTAGTTTGAAATGGAGTCCTTTTCTTTATAAGTGTGCTGTATTACAATTAGGGGTTGGTGCTTTGGGAGTGGTGTGGTTTTTTGCTTTTGTTCATTTGTTTGTTTGTTTTCTTTTTACTTGAACATGAATGAGTAACCGTGTACTTAAAGTAGACCTTTTCCCCCTCTAGTAAAAGGAAACGCTCTATAATAAAGCCATGTTTTACGTAAGGCTGGAAACCAGAGACCTGACATAATTCCATTACCTTTCTTCAGAAAATGAATTTATCTTTTTTTTCCATTTAAAAAAAATGGTGAAAGTAGGGCATATAGTTTTAAGAACTTTTACACTTCTGTGAGTCTGCATGCCAGAGCAAGCAAGTACTAGTCTGTGATTTTAAAAACGAAAATAAAAAATACAACAAGATTACCTGTCCTGCCTTCCTAACACCTACATTGAGCTCTTCCAGTGATTTATAACCTGTTTACATTATGTGCTGCTTGCCATCTGGAGTCCCACAGTATCCAGTTCCTGTAGGTTTGGAGTGCTGCAGAAGAGGTGGTCATTGTGCAGTAGGTGAGGGATAGGATGAATCAGGCACTATTCAAAGGACCTTTGTGACAGGTCACAAGGACCTATGATAGGCTGCACTCCTCTTCTTCAGAGAGATCATTCTGTTCATTCAGTTTTTCAGAACATCTGAGTCATTGGGTCGACATTTTTTAGTAAGATGGAAATTGAAAAAGCAACTTGGTAAAACTGCATTGTTATCAATCAACAATTGTAGTTTTTGTCGCAGTAACATAAGGTGGAGAATAGGTAAAATGTATGAATACAGTATTTCAAAGAATGATTGACTGCCTTGGGTTACAGATTGTAACAAAGGTGCTTTGCTTACAAAGTATATCAGACAGCACCTATTTCAAGTTCATTCTTGYCAAACTTCTATTACAGGAAGGTTGGGTTTTCACTTTTGTTGCTATTCCGTTTTTGTTTTCCCTGAAGAGTAGTGATTTACACCTCTGTGCAGRCACATATGCAGGTTTAAAGAAAAAACAACCATTCTTGTCTCATTTGGTAATGCCTCCAGGCTGCTTCAGGTTACAGGCTACTTTATTCTTCCCCCTTTTCCAAGGCTACAAATGCRTGTTAGAGATAGTTGTGCGTAATACAGAGTTTAACAGTCTTGTAATTGCTACAGATTTGTCCATGTGATAGATGTCCAAAGGATAATGTTACAAATATATGCAGAAAAAGCAACTTGGTTGCTTTGGTTATGCAGAAAAGTATAAAAACCAGGCCTATATTTCAGATAGAAGGAGAATCTGAACTATTTCAGACAATTCACTTTACCTTCACAGTAAGAAAAGTCCCTTAGGTCAGGAGACTGTAATAGCCACTTTATATAATATTCAGTATGTATTCAGTGGTTGGAAAACGTGAGTATACCTGTGAGATATCTGCATATTCTGGTAAAGCTGGTTTATGTTTTTTATCCAACTGCAAAAGTTGTTTTGGTTCAAACTGAGTAATAAACCTGTATTGAACACTTCCCAGATTTGAAGATATGTAGGCATCTATCATCAKTTTTTCCAGTTCTGGTCACAGGGAAGGTGGAGGGACTTGGCTGTGGGATTATCTTGTGAATGCATTCAGAGATTTGGACGGACAAAGTTGGACAGGTTCCAGGCTCACTGTATGACACAGTCTTAGTTTACAAGCATATGTATTCTACCCCACAGAAATTAAATTGTTTGAAAACCTGYAGAGAAAGTTGGAGGACGCCTTTATTTTTTTAACAGCATATTGTATAATAATGTGGTTAGTGTTCTGTAGCGAGGTTAGGGTCTTTTTTTTTTGCAGTATGATGTGCAATTGCAGTGAGAGGCTTTTTGTGAAGGCTAAGGAGGTGAAATAAAGGCAGAGAAYGGCAATTTGTCCTCAGTTTGTTGGTTTGGGATTTAAATTAGTTCTCTCCTAGATTAATGTCCTAGTCACTATATTTCACTTTTGGTCTTGTCTTTATTGCAAGTCTGTAAGATGAGGCACACCGACCTCAGTTTTCAACTGGCCCTGGCACTTGCACAGTCTACAATCACAAATAGCACACAGCAATATAAGAAGATCTTTAAAGCAAACATATTTGTTGTTAAGGCTGAGAGTTCATGCTGCATGCACTTGGGAGGTTTAAATAGAAGTCTTTAACTGGCTCTTTTCCAGTTCCATTGATTGAATATATATTAGAAGTTTCTGAGTATTAGTTGCACTGCTGAAATGCACATGGGTGTTTAATCCAGGCTTCATTCTGTGAAACAAACTGAAGTGGGGATTAWGGTGACCATCCCAGAAGACTATTGTAGGAGGAGTTAGTATTCTGCATGATAGCAAACCCTGCTGTTTGTCATGAATGCAGGTGACTGCTTAGCTACTTGAGTCGTGTGTTTAATCAATATGCAGCTATTGTATGTACTTGTTCCCAGTAACTGTTGGTTTATTAATGAGAAAAGAATAAAAGGGTCTCCCACCAAGGATCTCTTCAAAGTTAAGTCCATATTCCAGACTTGATTTCTCCCACTGACAGATGAATCCATATTGTAAGCCCAACCCTGTGCAAGTGAGCATGGACTTGTTGAACTTCTCTGTGGTGTAGAAGAGTGCATTGCACCATGYCCTTACCAGGGATCCATCCAGTGCTGCATCATCTCGGGATTCCAAGCATCAGAAGAGCTGTGAGATTTTTTATAACTTGATGATTTTTTTCCCTGAATATTAACAAGTATTTATCTGCCTTGAAAAGGGTTGTTCATTGCTTCTTGGAATCCAGTGCAAGATAAAGATAGTCMTGAGACTTGCCTATTACAAAAGTACATTCTTGAAGCAATCTAAAATTGTAATTAAGGAACACCCATCATTTAGCCAAAAAMCAAACTCTTCAGGAAAACAAAGTAAGTTTTGTATTTGCCTAATATATCTTACAATTTCGGTTCATTGGACTGAAGCTCTGGTCCTTGGGTTGGGGAGGATCTGGTTTTGTTTTTTTCCACATAAATATATTCAATTTTCTTCTTAAATCAGGACTGAGTTAGCTGGAGATTCTCCTGTGTTCAGAGGGCTTAATAAAGTTTTGGAAACAGCCTACTGAAAAGTGGTCAGAAGATATTTCCAAGGGGAGCATGTCCCCTTTCTTCTCTGAAGGACTGGTTTTCATGAAGTAATGAGTTGTTTTAAGAGAAAGACAGCGACAGAATGTAAAAGTGGTGTCAACAATTCCCTTCAAATATTAAGAGATCAGAACATAATCCAAATGTAATTAATTTAATTGTAAAGACATAAAGGAAAAATTCAAATATTTAGATCTGTGGAAAGAAATTTGTAACTCAGATTAATCTAATTTGCGGTTTTTAATAGTTCCTGTAAACCATGTGGACACGCTGTGGCTTTGCCTGCAATTAGTGGTCAAATTATTTATAGCAGATTCAAAGGCTGATAGTAACTTACAGAATTTATATATACAGGAAGCCTAATTTTGTTGGCAACAGGAATGTTAGGCGTCATTCTTGTAAATAATGAAAATAGTTCTATTTCCCTCTCTCTCACCTGCCCCCCTCCCCAAAAAGACTTACCAAGATAGGAAGTATTACATATATCATACAGAGGATTTTAATTTATTTAAAAATTAAATGTGAGCATTGCATCTTTCCAGTTCTTTGTTCAAGAATGTGTTTTTTGTGCCAGGCTCCTCTCTGCTGTGAAGCAATGTGTGCAGCAACCAGGTGCAATTTGGAGGTGTTTCCAACCATGGTCTTGCTGTTCAGATGTCTGACTTACAGATTCCTCAGCCACTTATGTGAGGTRTTTGGGTCTGTCCCTACTGAAGCTTGTCCAGTAGAGGATGAAAATATTACAACCCTAAAAAAATGTAATATGGAGAAAACTGCTGGATTCTACTTTTGTGTTTAGTATGCCGTTAAATTTAGTAGTCATAGTTTTTGCACATCATCAGGGCAGAAATCTTCCAATACTTTATCTGGTTTTAATTTCCAATGAATTTTCTGGTTTATGGATTCTTTGTTATACCTGTTTCACACACAGGGAAAAATTGTTTATTTTTCCCAGCTCCAGTCAAAAAACTTTTGATCTGGCAAAAATAAGCATTTGCCCTGGCTGCAATATATTTGCTATGTAATGTTTTGCAGCTAATTCTTTATGTTCAGATGTGATTTTTCTTTCCCTGGATTTTGAAATACAGTAATTCTTAACAGTAGTTTTAAACAACCTCTCCAGGAATGCACTAGATGTGTAAGTCAGTAGTGAAAAATGGTGGTGCTGTGATATAGTTGTAAAATTTCAGAGAGGTGAGTTGGCTCTGCTGAGTTTTGTGCATCACCTGGGAAAGCATTAGTGTTGTGCAGGTAAGCAGATAGGATCAAGACTTCTTTAATGAGTAGTGTTTGTGTGTGTGCTTTGGTTTTGTCTTCTGAAGAGGCATTTCCCAAAAGAAGAGATGAAGACATTATTCTGCAGTGTGTGGGAACTCTCTTATATATTTCTCATTCTTTMGTTTTTCAAAAGTGATTTTTGTTTTCCTGGCAGGTCACTCTCAGTCCCACCAATGCCACCATTTTTCAGTTGTGTAAATAGCTGTAACACAGCAACAAGTCAAACACAACTGAAACTACTGAGACTGTATATGCAGTATGGCAGCAAAGAATTTGGCCAGGAAGAATATCTAGACCTTAATTACCTCTGGATGCCTTAAAATCATTAGATGATTAAGCTATTAATAAATTTAAGCTGTGCCTTCAGTTCAGCTTGACCAGTAATAACTTCATTAAGTTACTCATTACCTGACATTAAGTTTCTGAACAGTAGCTTTCAACTACACTGCAAAAACGTGGGTATTAATTTAAATTAATATAAATGCATGTTGTTCCTTTCTTCCTCAGCCAGTGCAGTATGATGACTGTGCACCATGTATATTGTTGTTTTGTCTCATGCTTCACTGTAAAATGTTTTTAACTTTGCTACTCAACAACTATTCCACTGCCCAGTCAATTCCTTCTGGCCTGAAAAACACGGTCTTACAAGAAGTGGTCACSTTTCATCTGGAAGTTGTGTTCAGASAAGTGAAGCAGCCTTRATTTTGGCTCTGGGTTTTTGCTGCCTTATCGATCACTTTTCTGTCTCACTTTTCTTTCCTAACTGCAGTTCTTGTGCCATCCTACCAGCTGACTCCAGACAGCCACTAGAAACATTACAGTTAAGAAGCAAGGAACGCTTTGGTGCCAGAGAGCCAGGCTGAGAATGTTCGTGTGTGAAGTTATATCTGATTTAGTAATTTATTTCTCCATAATGTCTTTTGAGTTAACATCAAATCTATCTGTGATGGCTTCAGGCAGCTTGCAACATTCTCTCTCGTGTTAAGACCTGTCTAACATGAAGCTGTCCATGTTATCCAGRTTGCTCTCTTTTTCTGGTTACCTGTCATGACAGTCATCTTTCTTGCAAAATAGTTGTACTGTACATCCAGCTGGGATGTAGTTCATTTTTTTTCCAGTACTGTGTGGTACTGTGTTTTGGATACATGGCTAAAACAATGTAGATGATGCGCTGGTTGGCTGTTGCTTAATGGTGCTTGCCCAGCACAAAGGCATTTGTTTTCTYCCTTGCTCCTCAAACTGAGAAGGAAAGTAGGTGGGAGAGAGTTTGGGRTGGGATACAGCTATGACTGCTTACCTGGCAATAAAACTGGAGGCAGGAGGATGAGGTGTGGGGGTGCGTGAGTGTCTTCCATGGTAGTCGTTGGATAATATTTTGGTTAAAGAAATTAGTTCAGAAGCCTGCACAGATTTTTTAGAAGCTGTTGAAAGACCTTTCCACTAAAATCAGCTCTTCGCTGTTCTTCTTGTATTCTTAGCACAAGTGGGCCAGATTTTCATCCACTGCTATGATCAGTTTTTCAAATGATCTGTCATTTCCAGAGATTGTTTYCATTTAGCTGCCTGACCACTTGCTRTGTTTTTTCACAAAATCCYATCAGGTAAGGGGGATATTGAGCTTGCATATGTCTTTCAGCACTGTGCAGGTYCATTTTTTGCTCAGCCTGTGCTGGAGGTGCATATTGTGTACACCTACACTTCCCAAGTTTTCACAAATCTGTAGCAGTCATTTGGCTGCTTGATTTCTTGCTCATGACTCTTAATTTGGAAGCGGGTTTAATCAGCTGCCTCATAGCGTCTGGTATCTGAACACGTGCTGGTGCTGTTCAAATACTCTCCATTTATTAAGATTAGTCCCTTCCCTGAGAACCACTTGTGGAGACTCGTGTTGATTTTTAAAGTACTTTGTATATGTCATTGAGCTTTTTACACTGGAATAGTTTGGCACTCCTGGCCCTGTTGCTTGGGATTGTGCCACCATGTCTGACAGGTATTGTGTCACACAGGAACATGAGCCTTAGACATCCAGTGCCTTTCTGAGCATTTTCTTGTCCATATGACTTTGCAGTAGTACTCTGTGGTGCCTCTGTATTTCATTTGGAGTTTTGCAGAGCCATCCATCTCTAGCATCAGCTCTCTGAGGACAGTTTTGGTGGGGCATCATGGTCAAGAAAGTCCAACAGATGTAAGCCACTTCTATCTTTCAGTAACCCTGAAGTCGCACAAAGCCCTGAAAGTCTCTTTGGGGGCTGCTCCATTTCTCCACTTTGGCATTTTCATATTTTCAGCTTAGTGGTGGTGCCTTTGATCTTTCTGCCATTTCTTTCCACTTCAACCAAAGTTTGAGACTGGCATTAGGCGGAGTATTGCAGCAGAATGAAATGTCTTTTATAATCCAGTGAAATTCTATTAAGCGTAATTTCACATGGAAACAAAAGGTAATTACATCAACACAGCTAATGTTATTCCATCAGAGGCCAAATGCTAATTGCCTATTTTTAGTGTACGCATTACGTAGGCTSTTTCCATAAAACCGCTGCCTTATTGAGTACCCGACAGCGTGTGTTGCGATGGCTCTCGCCCATCCCGATGGGTTCATTGCAGCGGCKGTGGCCGGTCCCGGCTCCGCGCTCCGCCCGCGGTGCTGCACCGCCCCCCGGTGGCCGCAGAGCTGTGGCCGCTTCGCTCGGCTTCCCGCCTGGAGCAGGGGCACGGGCTCCTTCGGTTACTGCGGGAATGCTGTCCTGGCGACCGTATTGCTCAGTGATGGAAAAAAATTGTTTGCTGAATTATACTGATTGCACTCTCAATGTTTAAAAGCTGTGTCCGACCTGAACTAATAATGAAAATGATCTAAACTAATGATGAAAAAACACAATTTATCTTTTCTTTTGTCTAAAATAATAGGATCATGCTCTATGTTTAGCCTTTTTTTTTCTTTTTTTAATATATCTTGAATTAATTTGTAATGGAAAGATTCCTGCAAACTTGCAAAACCGTGGTATCTGATTAGTGCTCAAAATGGGATAAACCCTAAACTTATTTAAATGGGACTCCCTTGACATCTGTTTTTTGCTTTAGAATATGGTTACCGTGTGTGCTAATTTCAGTGATCAGATCAAGAAATGCTGTGCTACTCTGAGTGGTTTGGCTGCAGGCTGCATAGAAACAGTGGCATCGTCTCTTGTTGACATTGATGACAAGAAGTGGAAGCCGCCCACCCACCCTCTCAGAGCAGCTCTGCATCTCGCTCCTTGCCCCATCTCCCCGGAGTGCTGAAGCGGCTCTYRCAGCCCCCTGGCTGCTCCAAGTGCRGGAGTGGTGGGAGACAGACTCTSTGTGCAGCATTCTCGGGACCTGTGCACAGGGAGGTCTATTAACTCTGGTTTTCTTTATGAGGTTTTGAGGGCAGGGAGTCATGTGCATATGACAGAGATGGATTCAGCTCCATTTTGAAGCTGATACCTGTCTGTGCTGTTTAGGCAATACAGAGGCCTGAATCTATACACTGCTTGAGCTGGGGTGGTCTGGTGTGACCCTCTCGGAACAGTGGCTGGCAGAAACAGAGAATGTAGTTATTGTTTCRGCCCTTGGAGATTTTCTGGGCCGCTGAATCACTGTAAAAATAGAAAGACTTGTTCCAGGCAGCTGGACTCTGGGAGGCAGCACTCATATGTTTTTTTCAGCTGCATCTGATAGATAAGGAGGCTTTATATTCTCTCTCTCTCTCTTTTTTTTTTTTTTTTTTTTTTTTTTCTCATTCTTTCTTTTTCAATGTTCTTACTATTAGCTCACACTTTAACTCTTCACAAAATAATGGGAAAATATTTTTTTGAAACTTGTAAGCCATATTTGTGCTTGATGGCAATGAAACCCATCATCCTCTGTGTATTGATGCTGCCCATTTAAATAGCTGACACCTGCTCCAGTTACGGTCTGTGAGCTGGCACATCAGTTTTGGGCTGGGAAATGCTAAACATCCAGGGTCATGTTTCAGTCTTTGGCTACTGCTTGAGTATTCTGCAGATGTTGTACCAGTTCCATAAGATCTGAATGTATTTCTAATGATTTGAAATTACATTCCTACTSTGTGAGGTCCAAAACTCTGCAAGCAGAATTTTGCATAAAGATTTTCTTACCTGCAAGACCAGCAGAATGTCTTAATACTCTTTCTGCTTCAGAACATTATTTGAAGTGTTTGAGGCTGTGCTTTTATAAGTCCACTTGAAGAGCAGGATTTTATCATTGAAAGTTTCATTGACATTAATATATAAATTGCAAGTGAGTGATTTCAGATTGTAATTTATAGCTGAGATTTTGGTAAAGCCTCTTGCAAGGTGAAACACTGCTGTGTTTGYGGAAAAGTCACAGACTAGGTTGTGATATCAGTCTTTGCTTTCTGGTTTTGGTTGGTTTTTGTGCTATTTATTTGTAGATCCAGCAAGTCTTGAGAATGGACCAGACTGAGATATACCGTAAGGTTCTGCTCCCTCTTTGTGCACCCTACTCCCCACCCCAGCTCTCTACTTCCCTCTTTCTGAATTTTTTCTCTTTCTTTCCTACAACTTACTTTTTCCTGCAAATTCTGTCACTTTCCCATGTTGCTAATGAAACTCATGAGCAATGAAGAGCTCATACTGGCATTCATAATTTCGTCATTTGGCTTYGGAGTTCCTATTCTAGTAAGATTTTTGAAAGAGTGTATGTTTCTTGGCATGTGTTCAGTTGACTTTTTTAGTCTGTAAAATTACAACGTTTTACCAATTTACAGTCAAAGTGCACTTTGGGCTTATTTCTTCATAGCAAAAAACCCCAAAGTCTTTTATTGATAATTTTCATATTTTGTCTAGATGTCTTTAAGGGTTTGTATCTGGTTTTGTTTGCTGACTTTTAGAATTCCTGCCAATGTATGTAATCGTGTTTATCTTCATTCTGTGATATCAAATTTTGCTTGKTTTTGCCTTATTACTTAGCAAGCTGTGGTTTATTTTTACCTATTTGCAACAATTTTTTCATAGATACTTTGATTATTTTTTACAACTTATGGKGAGAGAAGATGCTTCATAATGTTGGGGACAATTTGGACAGACTTAGAGTGTCCCAAGAGAGCCATCTCTGGGGCTTTGTGGCCTCTCAAGCMAATCCAAAATGCCTCAAAAATTCTGCATTTGAATTTATTAGGATTTTTCATGGTTATATGTTGCAAAGAATCAGTGTGAAATAACTTGTATTGCCATATCTAATCTGTTTTCATCACAAAAGATAGATTACTCTTAATCCAAYTTCAGTTTCTTCAGCTTTATTATGTATTCCTTGATCATATAGAGCATTCAAGGGCATCTTTATGTCACTGCTTAAGAAAAACTGTCTAAATAGGTGTTTAAATTATGTGGCCTGCTAACTAATTTCTACAGGGGTTTAAAGAATGTTATATTGATATTTGTGCTTGAATTTGGGAGGTGCATGTTTTAATTGGGAAAAGACCGTGACAAAATTAATTCTGAAATTTTTATGCATACAATAATTGAATTACTTTTCAATAAAACAATGTRAGTGTTCTGGCTTCATTGACTGAAAGGCAGAGTTGAAAATTGTTTGTATGCATAGGGCCATGCTACCCCKTCCCATACATGTTTTGTGTGGAAACATACAGGAGCAAGACTTGTCTGCATGTCTTCATATTTGGCATCTGATCACTATCCCATTAGATATCTTTGTGATTTTAAGGGTTTCATAAATTTCAAGGATTACAGGAAAGGTTTGTGTGCACTAGTAAAATGTCTTAAAGTTTTCTTATGGAAAAGTTGTTTTTTCTAAAAAGAGCAAGACCTCTGTAGCCTGATTGATTGCATATTAATTGTTTCACAGAATTCTCTGTTGGGTCTCAAGTGGTATTACAAGTGGAGCCTCTCTGACAGGAATCCACTTGGCAATCTGACTGATACAGCTGTGAGAGCTGTTTATGGTTAATGCCAGAGTTCTGGTGTGGCACTGGGCCCTTACCAATCAATGCCTCCTCTGGTCCTTCCATGCTGATGATGTTGTTGCTTAAGACAAAATATCTGTAGAATTCTTTCTGATCAAACAATGAAGCCAGTGCTGTCTACTGATCTTCTCTGTCCTGTAATATATCTTGTATACTGTTTTTCTTCCTGAACTTTTGTCTTTCTTGGTTTCATAGAACCTGGTTTGCTTATTTTTTCCCCTTCTACCTTCTTAATCAGCTGTTCAGTTCCCCTTTGCACTCCATGTTGCTCTTTTTTAGGGGTTGAACTGTGGCCCTTTTATTTACATCAGACAATCTCATCTGCAAATACAAGTCAAATTCATCTTTGCCACGATGCCTCACAAATGAATTTCTTTAGCACTGGCTGAAGAAGAAGGGTCTGGARTAAAGAGCTCTTCTTGTGGCTCCTCAGCTGGATGTCAATAGCWCAATGTGGCTAAAACTCCCCTCCTGCTGCTTCCTTGTCACTCTGGAAAGCAACCTAATCTTGACATGGCGTTCAAAACACATGTAATTTATTACTTTGTTTTTTTTTCTTTGAACTCAGAAACAACACTGTCAGTGTTATTGATGATTAAATCTTATTTTTAAATGTAGTTCCTAAAGTAAGTTCATTGCTCTTTCAGCAAACATTTAAAACTTCCATCCAGCTCTTCTTCACCTACTAAACAAGCTTGCCAAGTAGTCCAACATCGTTTTCCTTTTGTTCTTCAGGCTACTCTTGAACCCATTTGGATTAAATGAAAATCATTASTGAATCCTGTTCCAAACAGCAGAAAACTAAAAGCATCTCCTCTGAATTTATTTTCTCTCCTTGCAGAGAACATGGTCTTCACATTTMTAGACATTTATACACTCTCAGTCAYTGCAGAAGCATTGCTCCATCCTCTTCCATTATTCATTAAAATGTCAGGCTCAGTCTTATGCTCTCTCAGTACAATAAAATGCTTTCTTCTTGAGAGCATCYCCTAGGTAGTGTCCCTAGCCTCTTGATAACCCTTTCTTTAAAACTACTTTATTTTGAGGCGAAAAAAGCTTGGAAATTATTCTAAGTACCTGTTAAATTAGCCAGCTCTATCTGACTTGCTCCCTTTTGCCTCCTCTTTGTCACCTCTTGCTGTGTTATTTGATGGCAAGGTCTGTGGAGTCTGAGGACTGTCTTTGTTAGTTTTTTGGATTTGTGGAGTTTTGTGGCTTTTTTGTTTGTTTTTTTTTTGTTTGTTTGTTTTCTTTTTGTTTTGTTTGGGTTTTTTTTTTGTTTTATCACACCAAGCACAGCAGCATCCTGGGCTATCATTGAGAACATTAAGATGATTACAATATTAACTAAGTAATTAATCATAGTTGCAGCATTGCAGGGAAATTTGCTGTGTGAAATTTCTTAAGAGGGGTGGTAGAAGAAATGCTAGTTGATCATTTCATCCCTTTGGAACTTACCACCTTTTCTTCATGAAGGAAAAACGTGT
>NW_026623251.1:1027379-1074899 GCF_030028575.1 Malurus melanocephalus | reverse complement strand
TTTGGCTGCCTCACAAAAACTCTGTGTATTTTGGCAGTTAGGAGCTTTGGCTTAGGAAGATCCATGTTTGGAATAACAGGGTGTGTTGCAAGTCAAAATTCAGGTATCTTGGCTGAGATGTATGCGTAATCTGGCACGGTGCCTTTCTGTACTGTGCCTAGCTATAGCAAATGCCAAAGTCCCCTTTGAACAATATATGAATCTCATTTTGAGGGGGGGGTGGGGGGGAAGAGGAGGACGTAAGAGGGAGCCAGGATTTATTTTAACATTTAGTGGATATAAAAAACAAGTATCAAGAAGCAAAACATTTCCATGAAGCATTCACTGTGGAAATTCTGCAACTTCGTGTTGCAAACCWCTTTATCACTTGGATTGGCTGATTTCCAGAGCATCAAGGCTAGGAATTGAGAGACTGAAATATAATCAGTGGTGATACATTTTAACCACATAAAACATTCCCTGCTTCCAAAGCCTCCAGTGTCTCTAGTAAGCAGTGCAACAGCAACCGCTCCTTGCTGCTGAACTCCAGAGACGGGGAAAATACTGGACCAGGATGGTAAGAAGCTCTTTACTTTTCACCAGACCTAGGTTATTACTCTGTAAGGAATGTTTACAAGATGATGGCATTTGTAGAGATCAGTATTTAAAACACAAAACCAGTGTGTAAGATGCAGGGGAATTATCAGTGTTTTTCTGCAAGAGAATAGCAATGCAAGTTGGTGACAAATATATCTGGCACTGAACATGTAGTGCAGCTTATATAAAATCTTTAAAACTGGGAAACATTCCTGACTAGCATTTGATGTAAATTCTAAGTCTGTCCACTTGGTTTATTTCAGAAGGACAGCTGTATGAGCTTTTAAAACGATTTTGTATTACAAATCACTGGCACAGACTTTATACATAAAAATATAAATAAACCTATGCAGACTGTATATTTATATGGTTTCTTTCATTGGGGTTTTGGGGTTTTGTTTTTTATAAAGAAATAGATCTGCTCAGTACATGCATTTGACTTTTAGTGAGCTGTGAAGTTTTTATTTTTCTGAGTTTTCAATCCATGAAGGCTTGTTAATCCCATTGTTTCTCTAGTGTAATTGTTTGGTGGGAAGAATAACCAGGGAAAACTTTTTACAATAGTGATTTTATTATTTGTGCCAATTTAAATATTCTGATCTAAGTATTAAAACAATAGAAGTAGAATATAAAACACATAAATAAATGTGGGTTCTGAATACAGTGTAAATTGATAACAATGCTATTAGGTTAAAAAAAGTGCCTGAGAATAGAATAGAATAGAAATATGCATATTAGTATTTTTCTACGTATTAAAGAATTGGAGGGAGAAAACATATCTTGGGAGTGTTTACTCCCAAGACTCATTGWCAAGACTGTTTTGTTGGTTTTTTTTTTTTTTTGKGGGGTGTGGGGGGGGGGAGTTGATTGAAATAAGCATCAAGCCCTATCTCCTGTATGGGAACTCAGGTGTTCATTTTAAGTGCATACTAAGTCCAGGAATTTATTGATTAGGAGATTACAATACGTCAGGGTGAAAGGAAAACAAATCACTAAATAAGTCTGAAGAGCACTGAAATGCATTTATTTGACAGTCCAGCTTGATGTGTATGGGATTACTCCCTTTGTAATTCAAATGGAAAAGGAGATTTTTAACAGAGCAACTATGAGAGTTTGAAAAGTGTACAGCAAATGTGGAACAATGTTTTATTCGATATTTTTTATCTTTGTTGTGTATTTGTTTCTTCTCAACAGTACAAAAATTTAAAAACCTTAAAACTATCACTAAATGCTCTCTGATATTTTCCTTTTCTAAGTGGTTTCACTGAATGGCAAGAAATAAAATCATGAAGTCAATCATGTTATCCTAGCCTGTATATTTCACATTGCACATCATGCTTTTATGTGTTAAAGATTTATGTTTTTCTTCCTCAGTATGTAGAATAGACTGCAAAATCAATAATTGAATGGCAACCAGGCTGTGAGGCTCTTGGAAAGATGTTTAGTATGAATCCAAGCTATGCTGCTATTATGATTAATATTATTATTTCTATTTTCTTGACTAAATTGCCTGTGTTGAGTATCCATTAAACAGTGCAGCTGTACTTAAGACACTTGAATATATTGTTTCTTGTCAGAGAAGACTGTGCCCATAGTTTGTATTATCTTGCATCTAGATTTTCTTACAGGAAGATACTGGAGGTGGGAGATCTGACTGCTTTTCCCTATTGTGACCACAGAATGTACTTGACAACAAATGACGTTACAAATATTTCCACATTTGTGATTCTCTAGTTCCTACTTAAGTCAAATACAGATAGGCTTCTGTAGCAAGTTAATAAAAACATTTCCTTCTAGAAAAACAACATTCATGTTGTGCCACATACTTGCTGTTGGTAAAGTTTTAGTCAAAGTAAACTTACATTGTGTTTTGCTTGACATGGATTAGTTCAATAACTAAAGCAGCGAGTTCACAAAGGGATCTGTTTCTTTCAATTTTCCTTGACAGGGCAAGGGTCTTGCATAAGTTAAAAAAAGGAAAAAAAAATAAAAGAAACATACACTACACAAATCCCCCAAAGGTGTATCCTCAATAGTAATTAGCAGTGTAATAAATTATGTGAATTTCCAGACTACTATGTGAATAGTCCAGAGGGARCAGCCTCTCACTTGAAATTTTTAGATGATATGATTTATTGTAGAATGTAARTAGTAAATGGTCTTAAAGAAGCCCAAATTGCAAGCTGTCATATGCTTTAGATATTGGGCTTGATCATTCCAAGAGTTTTTTCTAATAAGTCTGAGGAACAAAAGTAAAATTATAAATAATGTACTGGCTTTACCAGAAAAACTGAAAAATTGTWGACATTACTATTACAGTGCTAAATTCTAATAAAGTGTAATTAGTGCAAAAGGTATGCTTCATATGGCAAAGTTCATTTGAAGTGTCTTTCTGGTGMAGAATTTTAAAAAGCTTACTCAACAATTGGATGTCCTATTCATCCAGATGAATTTAGGCTAATTTTTTTTTTTTAGTTTCACTGACTAAATTGAAGTCTGATAATCTGCCTGAAAATGTAATCCATATTTAAAGAAATATATTATAAATATTTAAGCTATGGAGTTTATATGTAATGTAAAACGTGTGTAGGGATAGGCAATGTAGATTTGCATCTACCTGAACATTGAATCAATACTTAATATTCTCAGGTTTTGCTGTTTTAGTATGTTTTTGTTTTATTACTCTGTGAATATTCTGGTGAAAAATAAGAGTTTGTTCATTCAGAAGTACTCATGCTGATAGTAGTCAGAAGGAATCTGCTGCAGTATAGCTTTTGTGCATGTGTTTAGTACTAACTTATATGCCCCAAGCAACTTTTGGCACAGTTTGGTTGAGGTGAATAAACTGCTTGTCAGGCTGTTKACCACACCAGCAAGTCTGGCAGTATTCTAGAATGAAATACACTCTTGCATGCTCCATAAATACTGTTTGTGAAAGATGAAAATAAACCACTTTGAACTTTAATTGAAATGTAATGGTGAAATATCTCCTGCTATATATTAACATTTACTTGTAATGAAATAAATTTGTGTTTTAAAATCTCAGCTCCATGTTTATGAAACCTGAATACTTTCAGTGACCAAAATATGATAGCAGGCAAAGTTTATGCAACAAGAATAGTTTTTTGCTGATGGAGGATTATGTTTTAAAGTCATTTTCCTTCTGATTCTACAGTCACCTACTATGTAGATCAGATTTTCCTCACTGAAATCCATCTTTTAAGCTGTGCCATTACACTGGTAGTATATCTTAAAATGAGTTGCTCTCATGAAGTTATAAATTATTTGCTGTGTTCTACATAATGTATTAGCATGCCTGCTGCATCTGTGTTCAAGACAGGGTTTTATCCCTTCAGCCATGAGTTATATGAAGAAAACTATTAAAAAAGGATGCTTTCAGCATTAGTCTGTGCTTTTGGCTTTCATCCTGTTATGCCATCAGAAATTAAGTTGATGAAAATGAAGGCAGGGGATAGGGTCAGTCTGCTCTCCAGGTGAAATAATTGATGGGAGCAGCTTCCAGAGGAATGCCGGTTTAGTGAGAAGGTGGCTGGATCATACATGTTTTTCTGCATCTGGTTAATGTTTGTATCATGGCATTTGCAGTGTTTTGGAATATCAGGACAAAATAGTGTTTCCCGTATATCTTAGGACTCTCCTAGCAATATGATATTTTGCCACACRTAATTGTTCTTGTACTTCAGGACTGTGCTGGAAACTATTAAGGTGGAGACTTACCGTGGGCCTTTTATATAAAATAAGCCTACAGAAGACAAAAGGGTAGTGACAACTTTATACCCACCTGATGGTGTGCAGATGGAAGAAGAGCAAGTTATGGAATTGTGYCCTGAAGGATACGTTTCCAGCACTTGCATAAGGAGTATGTTATGCTCTGACCAGAGCTGAGGATAGGTAATATGTAATGGTGGGAGGCATGGTGCAGTTTGGGTATATTTCCTGCTTTGCTTCACTGAAGTGAGTGGTGATGAGCAGCTACCGTTCCTAAAGGAATTCTCTAGACCTTGCACTGGAGTTTTTAGTCTACTGTAAATCTGTCATTATGAATATTTCATTTAAATGTTTTCCACTGTTGCAGTGTCATCTGGGGATACGCAGCCCATAGTCAGCCCTATTGTATCTTTTGATAATGAAGTTCTGGTTTGGAGGTGAGAGCTGCCTGCTCCCCTGGCACTGTGTTGGGGCTCCACTTCCCCTCTTCTCACCAGTATGCATGTTGATTGTATGCTTAGAGCTTTTGGATCCATGAACATTTTTGKAGCCCACAGGAGCAGCTTGGTAATCTCTGATGTTGATCCTTATTCAGTTGAAGACRGTAGATAAATCCAGTGGTGAAACTACTGTGGTCGGGTGATTTTCTCAGTTGCCATGGCATTAACTCCATAGCTATTTGACTCCATTTTTKAATAACTCAGAGACTTTGAGACCTTGTGTTGCAACCTTTTTTCCTCTTATGTGATGATTTTTATATGCTGATTCTCCCTACCATAGGATAGCAGGTGGTATAGGTATCAGGCTACCAGTCTAAAGGCTGCTGGCATGTTCCTTCCTATGACTGGACATACACATATCCAGTACCTGGAGGAGCATGTAATGGGTATTTATTTGGTCAGGTGATGACTGATACTAGATACTCATTTGGAAGAAATGGCAAGAAAGAGGATGTTATATGACTGCACCTCTGATTTAGCTTCTTTTTCTGTCAATACTTAGTTCTAGTATTTCTTTTTTTGAGGTCCTTCCTTTTCAGAAAGGAAAAAATCTGCCTAATGTGGTGGAGATTTTACCAGCACTAATTCTAGAGATAAAGTTTTGGAAAAGTATATGCTTGATTTGGGACAAACATACTGTCTGGGGCCTTTGGTCTTGAGTAACTAAAGAGCTGCTGCCAAACCCTAAATAATTTAGATAAGAATGATATTCCAATGACTCAAATTGGCGTACAGAATTTATGTCAGAAAAATAAATGTTTCTCATGTATTTTTTTCTTTTTATTGGAGAAAKAGAGGGACTAATTTTAGAGAATGCTTTATAACTTAAGAAAGGKCCTTTTAAGTCAATTAAACTTTTAGATTATTTTCTGACTAAACTTGAGTATGTATTATTGTTAATTTTCTTATTTTTCTCATTGTAGGATTGTTAAAAATATTAGGCATGTTAAAAAAAACCCACTTTTTTTTTGTCCTACTTCTCATTCCAGTATTACAGGGGATCAATCACAAAATCAGCACTTGCATCTAATAGTTCTTCTACTATGGCACAAGTAGACAGAATATTGTTTTCCTTGTCCATGCAAAGCATGAAAAACTGAGTTCTATGTGAAGAATGAATATAACACACTAGGGATGTTTTAGGCAGAATATATTAAGGTCTCTGCTAGCATTTATTTGCTGCAGATACTGTCCTGAAACGATGCTTGTAGCTGGCTGTTTCCTCTTTCTGTCCTTGGGCTGCTCATGGGCTGCATTTCCTCTGCCCCTCAATGCTGGTGTGAACCTGCAGTGACCAAGTGATGGGAAGTTCCCTCATCTCCAGCTGTGCCTTGTGTGTGTGCCTTCTGTTGTCAAGGTCACTTGTGTGTTTATCATCCAAAGCTAACTGCCTAGCTTGGTCTTCTAGGAAGTTGCAGAAGAGCTTGAAAGACTGAGTTGCAACAGAGTTTTCTAAAAGTTTTAGTGATCCTGATGGGTTTTACAGGTTTGGAATTGACAGGTAGTTGCCATATTGCTAGGTTCTGGGAAAGGAGGCAATCGTAATGTTGGGTTTAAGTGTGTTAGAACAAAACAAAAAATACTAGGAAACTGTTACAATGRATATAGTTTTGTATGGATTGAGAACACATCTTCTAAGGTGGCAGCAGTTAATTCCTTTGGTGCTCCCAATAACARCATTTGTTGAGTACCATTGCACAAATGAGTTGTTTGTTCCTTCCTTTCGAGGAAAATAAAAAACAAACACTTCCACAAGTTTAATATTTGTAACTTTTACTATATGTGTACTTAGAAACTTTGCTTCATATAGGGAGCAGTTCTCCACCTAATAAGACACATTCATTTAGAGTTACTTACTTGGGAAAAAAATAAAGAGATTGAAGGTGTACCAGCATAAACGTGAATCTTTCTACTGCATCAAGTTCAGGACTCCTTGAAGTTGTGGAAAAYGCAAACAATCTAACTGAATAAAACAGTTTTGGGGCAGTACATCGCAACATAGAAAATGCAATTTATAATCTGTTACAGAAAGAAGTTTTTTTATGCAATATCTTAAAATTTTATGACTTATTGAAACATTAATTTTTGTAGTAGTTTTGGGGTTGTCAGCATATCACCAGTCTCCAAAATGCTACACCACTTTCATGAATTTACCAATGATGTTGCCTTCGCTGTTGATTAAAGTCCTCTTTTAATAAAAGGAAATGTAAAAATATTTGTGGAAGAGTCTGAAGGGTGAATAAAGGTTACAATACTTTTAATTCATGTTCATGTAGAGTGACCTTAATAGTCTTACCAGTTGTATGAGTCTCATAGATTTTCTAGAGCAGATTCATGTGTTTGCTGTGGATCATTTTAATGCTTCAATGAAGTATTCACTCTGATCTGTGTCAGTGGGGGCAGGGAAGCACATAAAATATATGCTTTCAGTCGGTGATGAGAGAGTAGGAGGATTTTTCATGAACAATATAATTAAATGCATGCATGTAAAAGATACCTGCACGATGCTGCTTGAGAAAGTACTTTATAGCAATAGATAATTATAGGGAAAAAATATGTGTCTGGAATGATAGTACATAATATTAATTTACTAGTGGTATAAAGGTTTTCTAAGTAGTTTGTTTCCCATCTGTAACACAGCATTTTTTTCAAATAATCTTGATCAAAATTTTAGTTTGACGTATTACACTGGAATTTTAATACAGCCCTAATACAGGCCACTGTGGTAAACATTTGTTTCATAGCTTAAAAATTACTTGCTCTTGTACAGGTATGAGARCTATGAAAGTTTTCCGAAGTCATAGGTTTTCTTGTCTGTTTAATACCATTTTAATTATGTGCATAGTTGCCCTTGCTGTGGATCATACCCTGTGTTTGTTTAAAGGTGTCCAGAGGAGGTGATGATATTAATTCACCTGCTGCTAAATACTCTCCTGCTTAGAAAGTAACTCAGCAGTGACTCAGACATCAGAAASGAAAACAGAGTCAGTTGCTCAGGGCTAAATCTCACAAGTGCTTACTGCTGGGTCTGGTGTGTTGAGAATTTTCTGGGATTAATCGCATCCTAAGCAGACATAAAAAAAAAGAAAAAGAGGTGTTCCAGTTTCCCCTCCTCCTCCCCACTATTCATTCATTTTCTGTGGGAAGAAARAGGCTTCAGTGGATTTTGTTTTAGCTGTCTCAAAACAAGGCTGTAGGCAGTGTGGGTGGTAACATTTGTTCATAAGGATGGACAGCTTAGATGCACCTGGAAACTCTTTGTCAAAAATACAGCACAATGTTCCTGGCTATGCTTCAAGTGTTGCCCAAAGAAACCTTTGGCATGAGGAGCTGGAGTCTCCTGGGGATGCTGTGTGATGYATTGACCCTCAGCTGGGAGCTCTGATGGAATATCAGGAGCCAAGGCTGGCACTCGCTGCCCTGACCCTGCCAGAGCTCATGGCTGGGGAGTCTTCTGCTTCAATAAGGGTTTGCTGTGAATCATTTTGGTTTTAGGCCTGATTGAAGAAGTGCTGTGGGAAGTATATGGTGAAAAGTAATTGGCATGGCAATTTGTCCTTGGGGCAAGTTCATTGAAGCTATTAAATAACTRCTATTATTTAAAACACAAAAGGCAATTCAGTCCATGTCACTGTAACTGAAAAGTGGGAGTCACCCATTGTTCTGTTTTAAAGATAGGCTCTGTTCAGTTTGTTTTACTGTAAACTTTGCTACTAAGTGAGAATTATGATAGGATGTTGCAATTGCCTGCACCCTGCTCACAGCTTATGGTAACTGAAAAGGTGTTGCATTGAGTCAGCATTAATTTCAAAGAGAAATCCTGACCAAAGTGATGAAGCTGAGGGTTTTTTTTTTTAGATATAAGAGGTTTCAAAACCCAAACCCATGTAACTGTCGCACCTTAAAAAAAGTGCTGTTGGTTTTAACAGTCAAAGTGAGACCACAGCTGAATATGACAAACTTGGAGAATCTCTTTTATTTTCAGTAATGGCATGTATTTTCTCCTCAGACGATGTAGTGTAAATACATAWGTATTTTTTTGAATCAAAAGTGCAATTTCTGAATGGACAGCACACTCTAAGAAAAGAGATGCAGCACACAGAAGACCATGCCTAGCTTTAAGCTTTTTACTACCCTTAGGGCCCAACACTCACTAGGCTGCAGTGAGAAGCATACTTTTTGTGTTATAAATACTCTTCTATGTTAAATTCTAAAATAGTTGTTTCCTGGAGGAGGTTTGAAATAGAAACTGATGTACCTGATAGCTAATTAAAATTCAGTGTTGTTTGTTCTTGCTTAAATTAGTGGAAAAAAATMTTCTAGGAAACACCACAGAGAATAACATTCTGAGGATTTCAAATTATTTTGAAAGATGAGAATTCCCATGACTCAATTCTTTAAAGAGCTGGAACATAATTCAAATGCTTCTTTGCCACATGTCCCTTTTTTTTTTTTTTTTTTTTTTTTTTTTTTTTTTTTTTTTTCATTTTTAGAGTGTGTATTTTCTCTCATAGATAAATAAAAGGGATAAACATCTAATTTCCCTTTTTACCCAAAAGGTTTTTTTTTCTGAATCCTGGTTCCTGAACTAAATGCACATATTACTGGTCTTATAATACTGTAAACCACCTGCACAAATGCATACCTAGCAGGAGACTGATGGTTTCATTAAGTTGCACCAGAATCTGGCTGGTATTGTTGTACAAATCAGAGAAAACCATGTGTAATTGGTTTTGTTTGTAATGTGAAGTCACTGATTAGCCAGCTAATACCATTTTCTTTCCCATGCACACAGCCTCCCACACACAGAAAGATGTGAAAAGCTAGTATAAAAATAAGGTTTTAAGCTAGGACAATGAGATCTCCAGATGTCTGATTCCTTGGTTTAGAAAACTGCACAAGAGCTTATTTATTCCTGAAATAAAAATGATTTAGACAGTCCAAACCGTCTTTCACAATTTCCCATCTGCTAGGGTGTGCATTTCATTTTCATGTAAATAAAATTTCTAAGTAATTCGTCAAATCCTCGCTGCACAGTTCATTACAGAGATCTCATGCTTGCTAATACTGRCTGCCAGAAGGCAAAAGGACTGATAAAGCATGTGGAGCACTCATAGGAGGCTTGCAGGACAGGAAGCCCATCATGGAGAGGGGAATATTTCAGTGGATTTATATGTGGCAGTAATCAYTTCACCTGTGTTATTTCCCTGTTGCTCCTTTCAAGAAATGCAGATACCTAATGAGGGGAATGGTAAAGGAAATTTTCCAMGCTTCATTGTTGGATTTGTGCCATGAATTTCATCTTTAAATCAGACACTTGGATTTTAAGGTGTCCTTTCATATTACTTACTCTGCTACAGTGGACTGGATTCATACCTGTGTTTAGGTAGGCAGACCTTTATTCTTAATGCTTAAATTTTGAGTCTTACATTGTTCAGATTTTTGAAAGGTTACTTTGGCTTCAATATGACAATTTTKGGGTGCTGACACGTTGGCAAATCAAGCCCTTTTTGTACTTTATACAGAAAAGAGGAAGAATCATAATGGCTTATATTCCCAAAACTGTGGATTGACTTGCTTACTTTGCTAGAGGTGCAGTTAATCAAAACARCTGCAACTCACAACACCTGGAAGTTGTGCAACTCTTAAATGTCTAAGTGTAGATTTAAGAATCTAATTTTAAGCAGGCAGATTTGATTATTTTGCCCTTTGTTACCCAGGAAACCACTTAATTACTGTGCCTTTGCTTCAGCCCTCTGCATGCAGCTTTTAAAACATTTTGTTATAATTTTTCTTTTCTTTTGTCTTAAGCTAGTGTTTGTAGTAGGGGCTGGTTTGACAGTTCTGGCAAATGAGATAGTCTGCCTGCCCACAGAATATGCGCTCCCTAGACTGTGGCAGTCCARACTTCCACRTGCTGTTTTGTCAGTGTGCTACAAMTTTTATTGGGGGAGTGGAGWAGGGAGGGAAGAGGTAGGGTCCTTGTACAGTCAGGTCTTTGCCACCAAAATGTGTGTTGTCAGGAAAAAYGGCCTGTGTTTTCCTTCTAGCACAGAAAACAGGCAGCTAAAACAAATGGATGAACTCAAGCTTTGGAAAACCTCTATGTAATCTGTAAACTATCAAGACCACAAATTTAATCSCGCTGTGTTGCAGTTAGCCCAGATGACAGATGATCTTTTGAACTGAACAGAGTTTTTCCTTGCTTGGTGCCAAAGCAAAAGGATTTTTAAAGAGTTATAAGTTCCACTGAGCTTCCAGCAAAACGTCCTGTGATGATATTTGCAAATTAGATGGGAAAGTGGAAATACGGGAATTTACTMTAAGGTATTAAAATTGCATCCTCTCATGCTTCCCTTAAAGATTGCTGATCTGAGTATGTACAGTTCATTACTTCTGTTTGTCTTGGTGATGACTTTTTTGGAGATAGATGTATTRAATGGAGAGTGATAGCTGTGAATCACCTCGTGCTCCTAGAAAAATCACCCAAGAGTCGGTCTTTGCAACATGGGATTGTGTATTTGATTTCCAAATGGTTTACAGGCCTCTGGTTCATTTAGCTAGCAGCCTGAAAATCATGGAAGATTGCTGACAGAATCATACTGCTGTTCCTTAGTGATCAGGGTGAATTCACAAATGTTTCAACAGAAATWGCAAGGCAATAAGAATGGGACATACTCACAACATCTTTAAAGTTCAGAAATCTTTGCTTTATTGTGGCTGAAAATGGAAATATAGAAGGACCATTCACATAATCCAAAATAAAGCGTCTGGCTTGAATAGCTACAATACTTCATGATCACTGTTGTTCTGTGTTGTTTCTGTAGCTATACAAGAGTTTATCCAGGAAGTTTCAAGACCACCTCTATTCAAGGCAGCTGAAATGATCCATTCCAGACTGCATATTGCTGCCATGCCCCAGGCCATGCAGCCCTTTCCTCTTCCTGCAGCCAATGCCAATGCCTGTAATGAACATGCCTGTAATGAACCAATTACAGGACTTGCTGGCTTGAAAAATAACCAGGAGGTTTGGACTTTTGGGGTGGAAGACATTGTCTACTGTGGGGGAGAGTTTTGCTGACTTTGATTTGACAAGGAATCTGTGATTTGGCTCATAAAGGCAAGAGTATTGCTAAGCATAAATGAAAATGACAGTATGTTAAAACTGTGAAATAACAAAAGAAAACACAGGAATCTAATCTCTGGTCATGCAAGTCACTTGGCGTACTCATGTTCTTTCAATGCTGTTTTGACTTACAGAATCATTTCTCATAGCTTTTTCTGTCAGACTGTGCTTGCAGTCTGAGAAACAGATGGAAATTCTACTGGTTTTCCTTCTGCAGACTGTAAAACAAAGATGCTTAAATTTCTGGCWCTCTAAACTAATGAACCTTTTCAGCATCTAAATTCCAAATTCATTGCTGCTTTTAATGTTGCTCTGAGAAATTCATTTTTGTAACTGCCAGCATTGGTCTTGTATATGTTGCTCTCCTGTAAATGAAGATGAGCAGGGACAGTGCATAGGAGTAAATGGAAAATATTTCACTCATCACTGAATTAGAATATACACTTCCTACCTGAAGAATCAATGTTTTAGAAKGCAAAGAGCACTATGCTTTGCTGTCTTGATGCCGATGAAGTGGTCTTAAGTTTTAGAAACCAGTAATCCAGAAAATAATTACACAGGATCTGCATTTGTAGGTATAAAGAGTATTATTTTGTTGCAGAGATATTAGAATGTGTTATAAATTAGAATTCAGATTCTGCTTCGCAACACTAAAAATTTTCATTTTTGAGACCTAATAAACCCTATCTTTTTTGTGCAACTGATTTTTAAATTTTAGGGGGTTTTTTTCCTGTTTGAACAGTTTCATTTTTTACATAGCTATCTCTCTAGTTCTAGAATCATGGCCAGGTAAACACTGAATTATTCACAGAATTAATGTAGACTGTATATTTTTACTGCTGAGTGGTTTGCCTACTGCAAATATCCCACAAACCTGAATAAGGAAGGGACTAGATTTAGAGCAGGAGAGCACAGAAAAAAATGCAGAACAGTCTAGAATATTGTTTACTTCRTTAAGATTGGCTTAAGAAATAGCCAGAAGTTTCCCTGCTGCAATGGATTGCCTGTATTTATTTCTCCTCTGTGTTTGTCAACCACCAGCAGACACATTTTGCGGAGCCATAAGATAGTGGTGACAGTTCTCTTCCCTAGGTGGTTTATKAGTTGCTAATTGTGTTTAGTAGAACCTTGGATCAATTACAGCCTTGCCAAGTTTCCAGTGGGACTAGCAGATCTTTTTTCGTTCACTTTAATGATATYAACATAGTGAACTTAGTGCCAGTTCCATTAAATTCAATGGAAATTGCTTTGCCCACTGCCATTGAGGGTATGTTTCGTCCTATTCACTGAGACATTTGCAAGCCTTTCATAATTATCCCAACTTAAGGAGCTTGAAACCTATCCTTTTWACTTCTTTTTTTCTTTTGTTTTTCATAGTGTTAAGTGTCTCTACTTTTTGTTGTAATTGGAATTCATTCAAAATGAGCAAAAACTGATGTAATATAATGTATGTTATAGGGAAAATAGARATAATAGAAACTTCTCAGGTGGCTGTACTGCCAACATTAATTTATTTTTCATTATTGTTTGGGAAAGAAGAGCAGGCCATRTAGCCAAAGTACACAGTACCTTTGTGTATGCAGTTATTGAGACTCATTTGCATTGCTGCTTGTGTTTATATGACAGGTTTATATATAAAATCATATGAATCCATAGATATAAGAGCTGTTCTTACTCTAGACAAGCACTACCTTTTGTCAATGGATTTAATTCTAAAAGTAGAAAGCAAGGAGAAAATCAATCTTCTGCCTTCATGAATCTAATGTATTTGCCGTCTGGAAGCTGGGTTTTGGAACAGGACATGTGGCAGTGTGTGGCACTGGGGCATTCCAAGGTCTCATACAATAATAAAGATGAAGGAGTCCTCCTCTGAAGGCTGGGACTAATCCATCTATAGCKGGATTCAGATTGATCACATTACTTCTTTGATAGATGTAATTGGAAGTTGTTTGCATTACATCAGACAGGGTTAATTGTAGCTTTATATTTTAACATTTGAGCCAGTTTGCTGAATACRTGTTGGTGCTATTTATATGTAGCAATTGCTATTGTTTTTATTGAGGTCATAAACTTTAATGAACCCATACAACACTTGTCATAAATGAAATACAAATAGTCTTTAAATTTAACAGATTTATGTAAAGGAGTTTCTCTGTCTTCCTTCTCTTCCTATGTCATGAATAAAATTTACTTATGAGCCCGAAGTTTTAATTTTTTTATTCAAGTAATACATCTACTTTGTAATGGTGACTGGATAAAGCTGACAAGTGAAAGATAATRTTCACTGTACAATGATGTGCAAGAAGAAAGTAATCTTGGGAAAGTTCTTCAAAATAGATACTTCCATTAAAGTCTCTTGGACTGTGAGACTTCAGGCTCATAAAAAGCCTGTCACACTGACACCAAATGAACACTGAAATTACGGTAAATGCAAGAGAGTTCAACTAAACTTTTTTTTCTTTTTTTTTTACCATTTATTGCAGCCTTAGGGCATAGTAATAGTGCCTGTGTTATTAATATTGAGCAGGCAGTATGTCATACAGCAGTCTTGCCCTGAAATACAGTCCTGGAGTGTTTAGCTAGAACTGTTCTCCAGGAAAGGAGTGCCAAGGACATCAAGAGCACCTCTATTGTTCAGGCTAAACATCTGGCCAGCCTTGTGTCCTGTCTCTGATGGGATCCTRGCAAAGTGGGGACAATGTAGACCCAGGCATGTAATCTCCAACTCCTGGAGTTGGCATCTTTTGTCTCTGCTGGCTTGCAGGGCTTTTCTCCATGAAGAAAACCAAAGACACCCACTTTCAAATCCATGTAAGTTTCTMCCACCTATATTGCTCATGGCATGGGGTTCTACAGCGTAACAATGCCTTGAGTACTCTTTTTTGTTTRTTCATTTTGAGCTTGCCAACATAATTAATTTAATGCCTGCTAATGTTTTTATTGGAAGAGACAGTGAATAACTGTTTCATAGTCACYTTTTCCATGCCACTTGTGAATTTATAGTTGTCACATTCCTCTGTTTGTTGTGTCTTATTCCAAGCGGAAGACTACCAGTTTATTTAATCTTTCTTTATAGAGAAACATTCTAGACTTTGATTGTCCTTTTTAAACTTTTTCTGTACCTCTTCCAGTTGTTTTGTGATTTTTGAAATGAGTGACCTAGAATTTTGTGACTTTTAGGTTGTGGATCCACARATGTATAAAAATACACAAATGTGAAGACATTTTCTTTGGTGTTCTGCTCYCTTTCTAGTAAATTCAGCTTGCCTCTCTGACTTCCAGAAGTTGATGCTTCCATAAGGTTACATRCTAAATCTATCATCTTGCACATAAATGGTGATAGTTTAAAAATTATTTTGAGGCAAATAAAGTCAGAAATGCCATGTGCATTTTCCGAACTATAAGTAGCATGGAATGTTTCARTACTGGACTGGAATTTGGAATTAGGTGTAGCAGTTGCACAGGGTTTTTTATATATTATTATAGATGGAGTGCGTCATAATAAGAGCCATAAAAACTGTTGTCATAGACTGGGACATGGTTTCGAGGTGTTTATTGAAAATTAAGCGAACCTAAAATGGTAGATGGACATTGATTATGCTACTCCTCCTGTTTTGGCACTCTCCCATGTTCTCAGGGGACTTTCCTATTGATTTCTGACACTTCTGACAGCAGTCAGAAGATTTTTGTAGAATATGCTGAAGCCTTGTTGTCTATTTGAGTGAAGGTGCTGAGGCATGCTACAAAGTCTCAATGTGTCTTTATTCTTCTATGCAAGGATATATTTTCATAGATCAAATGGGGAACTTACTGGAATTGAGAGAGAATCAGTGAGTGGTAGCAAAAAGATAATATTGCAGAAAAAAATAGCAAAATGTACTGTGATAGTGATATGAAAAGATTGGGTTTTTTTCCTTGGGTATGCCAGGCACTTATGAAGGTGTACCTTCTAAAGTTGTATTTATAAAGGTATACCAGACACAGATAAATGGAGGAAAACAGATCAAAGAAATTTGAGCATAGCTTCTTTATGAAAGATGTTTTGAATATCAGATGACACCACGACAGAATATTTTTCTTCATTATGCTTRGTGCTCCAACATCAAGGCCAGGGTGAGTGAGCACAATTACAGTAGTTACTGTGATCGTGCTGAAGCCCCCATCCTGGGCGTCCTAGGAGATGCAAATATGTGGCTTTAGGCCTTTTGCTAGATTTACCTGCMAGTCAATATATCCTTTTAAAGGAAATTCAGCACCACATACCAGTAATATTTTTGTAGCATTCATCTTTTCACTTTTCTAAAAGTACTTCTTTAAATTACATGTCTTACTGTAGTTAGTGAGCTCCAGCTTTTGTCTTCCTTTTCTCCTTCATCCCGTAGACCTGCCTTATTTTAATCCATAGAGCATTGTTCTGTTAGAGAGGCTGAAAAGAAGAGTTTGGAATCTGTAATATTACATAAGGGAGCCATTTTCTTGATTATTGTGGCTGTGTGTGTACCTTGGAGAAATAAGTAATAAAGATTTTTCTTTTTTTTTTTTTCTTAGCAGCACTGGCCATTACTGCCATCTCAGTTTTAATCACTTTGTACAAAAAGTTAAAATTATGGTTCAAAAGGTGGCCTTAAATAACTTCTGCTGCCTCATTATCCTAAACTCCCTTTGGAATGCCATCATCCTAGTGAATATTAATTCACTTTGATGACCTTTTGGTGTTGCCCTATAGACATTCCAGCTCTTTGAATAATGATGGGGCACGGCTGTTCTCTCCCCTTGTCTGGCCCCAGCAGAGTGGCTTAGTTTGCCAATACATTAAATAAAATACCCTCCTTGAAGCACCTCTATGAGTTTCATGGCAGCCCAGCATRGAGGCTGGAGGGGACACAGGTCTTGCTTTCCAAAAAGGATGCCATAAAATCATTAGTTCATTTTTAAACAACTGTTGGACCACATGCTGTATTCTGTCCTATGCTTAACTAAGGTAAAGTAAGTAGATGGRTGCAAATTTTTTCAAACTATTTCTGGTTTTTCTTTTTTTTCTTTCTTTCTTTTATTTTTTTTTTTAGCCTTCAGTTAGTTTATTTGCTCTCTCAAATGTGTAGATCTTCATTTCAGTCAAGAAGATTGCCTGGGTACTTTCTTTCAGCTTGTGATTCTTCAGATTTGCTATTTTGTAACAGAGAACAGAGTACTGAAAAATTCTTGCATCGAGCCAAAAAACTTGAGATGCTTTTTGTCAAATAATCATTTACAGTCTCTGAGCCCATTCTTACATAGCAAAGAGATAAATTGCCAATCTTGCCATCTAAAAAGCAATTTGCACAGCTACAAAACATCAGAMAGGGAATATACTAATTTCTGCAGATACAGCAAATAGATGCAATGTCCTTGGAGGGATCTCTGGATAAGCATGAGCATATTTATTGAATTTATAAATTGCTGGGTAATTTCCTTTAGTTTGAAYTATTGTGGTTTTGATGGAAACTAATATTTTTCCCCCTCATGTTTAACAAAATAGTTTATATGCTTCTCAAGCAGAACTGCTAAGCTTTACAATAACTTTTTGCAAACTATCTCGCTTTATTATTAATATGTAGTTGTGATAGCAAGCTTAGTTAGCTTCCAGTATTCCCATCGGTGTTTYTAATGTAAGAACTGAGCTAAGATGCAAGAAGCAGATATATCAGAATGACATGTATTTAAACATTTAAAGATACATTTTCATCTTTACTAAATAATCTTATAGAAATTTCAGCCATGAGGGAACTAAGAAGAAAAAGGGTGAAGTTCTGAAATTTTGAAGGAAGTCTGTGAATTTTGTAAGGTTATCATAGCAGTATGTATATGATAGCAAAGCACAGTTACAAACAGAAAAAATAAATTATTGTAACACTTTATTGTTCATGTTGTTCATGTTTTCTTAGTAAAGAGCTCAGCAGCTGAGTGCAAAGCTAATATTTAGAAAGAAATTGAGCCTTGCAGTTCTAGAAGACAAAGGGAGTTGTTTTGCCGTTTAGTGTTTCCCCAAGAGGAGCAAAATTGTCATAAAAAAACCAAAATCTCAAACTTTTGCATGTTGTGGAAAGGTCTCTAAAGAATATAGAGAAGAAAGGAACAAAAAAATTATAAATATGTTTAAAAGGTCTTAGCAGTGAAGGAAAATGAAACTGCCATCTATTATTGATAACATGTCATAGGATAATATGTAATATGTAAATAATCTGCRAAATGCCAGATGCTTTGAAACATCACTTAAATTTTGATCAAGGCTYTTGTATTCGAAGTATGAATCAAGCTGATGACTTTGCACCATRTCTAATAGTGGTTCTTTAATATATTTAGTGTAATCTCAAATGGGATCAAGAGGTTTGTCTAGCAGAGAGCCGTGTTAAACAGAAGTGCCTGAGCTATAGTGTGCTACCTGCCAGTACAATATGGATGTGGCAAAATGAATGGGGTAGATTATAWGCACAGTTTTATGTCCTTGGCAAAATCTAAATTTGATCTCAGCAACGTGAATGAGTTTTGGCTTGACCATATATTTTTAATTATGCCTTTAGGGCTGCAGGGACCTGAAGTTTTCATAGACAGATAGTATAAACGGAGAAAAGGCAAAGGCTTTAAACAATTAATTGCATATTGTCCCTGAAAAGGTTGTTTTGAATGAGTGACTTTTATGTGATTGTAGCCTGCATTTTAATGCCCCTTTTTAAAGAAAGGCTACAGTTTTATGATTTGAAGGAAATTTATCACATTTTTATTCAAAGTGTATTTTTGGCTTGTGCAATATGAACCGAACCATATTCTTTCTGAAGATTGAGCTAAGCCTTGCTCCTTTTAAAGACAGTGGCAAAATTGTTATTATACACAGAGGCTTTTTCAAAGCCAGTAGTAAATTCAATACAAAAAAAAAAAAAAGTGGGTCGCCAAGAAAGGCAGGAAGATGGCAGATGGGAAGTTTGCCATCAGTATAAAAATGGGGAATACGAGAAATGTCACAGATCGTGGCTCATTCTGTGACAAATCTGCCTTGGGAGTGTGCTAGCAAGCACGGTGGCTATTTAGTGGATAAAGATACCCTTTCAGAGCAATCYGCTCCCCAGTAGCTCCTCACTGAATAGTAACAACTGTGGTGAACTTACTGCAAAGCTCATCTCATTTTTAGTGRTACAATATCTTGGCGTGTTTGTGGACATTTCTGTCTCTAATGCATGCACAGGCACGTCTTTAGCTCAAAGCTGCTACAGAAATTTGTCCTTTACTGTATATTTAGAATACATATTTCAAGCATCTCTGCTCTGTGTTTAGGGAGTTGGGTTTTAGTAAGGTCTGTGCATCTTCCCCACATCTCTCCACTGCAAGAAAAGGTAACTTTGACCGCAGCTCATTAAGGTCTCCCTGTGAAATTTGTTGGGATGTAGTCTGGACAGCACTGATGTCTTATAAAACCTATGGCCGGTGATCTGTAGCTGACCCCCTRAACTGTATTAAATGTTACTGTTTTCTTGACTTTCATTGCAATTGCAACTTTTTGATAAAACGTAGAGGTAGATTTTTATTATGGCTCTTGATGTCTGGCAAGGTTTCAGACCCAGAAAGTTTGGTAACCACTATTATGTGCTTTCGCTATACAATGGCATTGGCCCAGAAATAAGCTCTGTAGGACATATATGTGTGCATGTGCRTATCTCCTACAAATGCCAGCAAATGCTTGGCTCCAGTAGTTCATTCAAAGCATGACAGTCAAGAAAATGAAACTTTTTTTTAGTTTATGAGGCAACACTATCTGTATAACTGTTTTTGTGGAAATCTCTTAACAAAGTATCATGGGAATAAATTCCTGTAATTGAAAGTAATCTTTACATAGACATGAATATGGAGTATTAATCAGCTGATAGCAGGAGCACATGCTCAGCCTGTCATATAACTTCTTCRGTAAGTCTGTTTTGTCAAATGTTTCATATTATTTCAGAAAAAAAATAAGAAAAATGTATTTTGAATGTTTTGTGGAAGAAGCAGATACTTATTGTGTCTTTACCACTGGACATTTTATTAATTTTCTTTATAAAGAGCTGGGAGGCTAAGAAAAGCAGTCCTTTTGCCATCAGAGTTACATTTCCTATGCAGAGGGAATCTGCATGTGAAGAACTGTGGGAATCGCTGTTGTCTCAACAAGCTTGTACAGGGACACATGGTGACACAGAGTAATCTGGAAATGTTATCAGCTTATACTCTCTGASTTTGCTATTTTGGGATAGTAGAATATTCATGTGCATTGCTTAAAATTATACTTGTTAAAATATCACACATTCAGAAAACAAATACGTACCCAGTTTTACTTGAATTTCATTGATTATTTTACCAGAATACACAGTAATCATTGTATTGGTTTTTATTAATATAAAATATGTTTAAGCCTTAAGCAACACATGCAGAAATTATTAGGACTAASTTTGTTTTTCTAAGTACAATGTGCAGGAGATAACTTAAAATGCAAATTAATATGGCAGTGTAAGATGTTCATATCTCAAAATACTTCCAAAATGCTAGCAATAAGTTAGCATTTTACTGCTTTCTGTGAAATGAGGAAACTTCCATTTTGAGACCCCTTGGAGCATTATTTTATGAACATTTCTGACAGTGTGGCAAAATAAATGCAGATGTCTGTGTAAATTTTATAGAACTTAACAAAATAGCTGTGTCTTTAAATGAGAACTTCTAATAAATAATTGCTACTTCTAGATTGGGAATGAGACTGTGACCAAGAACCTGARATTTCCCAGATAAATCTTTCTACCTTTCTCTAGATGTTTTGCTGTGTTGGAGTCTTGATATTGTACTGAAAACTTGAGCTGCRCTTTATTTTTCAGTTAAGAAAGTGCTTGTAAGGTATTGCAAGACAATTTTCACCAGTTGATAGCCTGCTGTAAGAAGGATTTATTCCAAATAATCTGAGGTTTTTCTCCTCCTAAGAAAGTATTCCCAAAGAAGTTTGTTGTCAAAAAAGAAAGGGAGGGGGAAAAAACCCAGCACAAGAAAAATATTGGACTTGAGAGTAGGATGAAAGGTGATAACGTTTAGTGGCACTCTCTGGCATGCAGTCACTCTTTTCTGGAACTTTGTCTGGTGCATCATCTCTGTTGGTGGGGTGCATTACACCTCCTCTGCTTTCAGGAACACTGAAACTTCACTGAGGGATGAGTGCCACCACCATGTCAAATTGCTGTGTGGCTGTTTTGTATGCAAGGTTGTTCTGCATCTCTCTCATTTTTTTTACATTTTTGGGCCTCTCTGCTACAGAACTGATAATAAGAAGACAGAATATCACTGTACCTTCATTAAATGTTTTATTTTACAGAATTATTAAAATTCTGTAAATTTTAATAATTGTCAATGATTAAAAAAATCTGTAGTGATTGCCTAATTTAAAACAATAACAAAACTAGACACTCAGCTAGGCCAGAACACTTGATGGTTTTCATGGAAACAACAAAGTCCCTGTATGGATATTTTAATTTGTTTATTTTTAACCAGTAATACATGTTGGATATCATATTTAATATCTAAGTTTGTTTTCMTATTAAAATGAGACTTTTGTGGTCAAGGCTGTGCATGTAATAAGTATATTCATGTGCATTCATAGTTTTTTTTAGTTTTTCTAAATTTGTTGGCTAACTTAAACATTATGTAATATAAAGGAGTTCTTCATGACATTTTCAAGTCAGGTGTTGTGATATTTGATGGTGGGTCAAGAGGAAGACTTYCTCTGCCACCTAATAAAGTGAAATGTTTTACATAACTGAGCTCTGTTTTATATGGTTTTTCAGTTACTTCAGTGCAAAAACCATTGAAGGACAAATAGAAAATACAGGAAGCTAAGTTAACATTTTTTTATGTCTGCCCGGTCAGTTAYGATGTTGGTAGATTGTCCTTATGTATCTTCTTGTGGAGATTATTGTTTTTGAAAATGATTTTATTTATCCTGTAAACAGAGTAAGAAAATAAAAATAAATATTTTGACTAGATAGTAGAACAACAAGCAATGAGCCCAATTCAATAGAATACTGTAGCAATATATTAGACAAAAAAAAAAAGAGTAGGACAAAGCCTTTTCCGCAAAGATACAAAGGAGAAAAATGAGGCTGTGAAATAAAACCTGACCAAGTGCTGTGTATCAGGACACCTTCATATCTCAACATACCAGARGGAGTCTGACCCTATTAATAGGGAGGTAAGGCAGCACCAGAAGGGCAAACAGCAAGGGAGCATTGCTGCTGGTAGATGAGGTGTCTGGTGATGCCAGTGAGAGGTGAAAAGTTAATCAGAGTACGGTAGTTTTCACTCTGCTGCTGCAGGAACCCGGTTCCATCTCTGTCTAGAAAAATTAACTCTTTGACTCTTCAAAAGTAGATCCCGCTGGTGCTGATTTTTTTGTTCTCTCCTCAAGATATCCCTTATCTTCTGCTGGTTTTGAAACTTGGTGTCCTTGTTGTGCACCTTTTGTGTGCACCATATGAAGGCAGAAACGTGTAAGATGGCAGAATAGCGTGGGGGCTTGTTGGAGTGAGCCTCTGACAAGGATGAATTGTCCTTTGCTGTTTAGTGAAGCAGGGAAGGGGAAATGGGTGAATACAGTTGGAACAGTGAAAAAAGAGAACATCAGGGAAACAATTTACCTTGCACAGTTAACTTGATTCTCTTCCCTTTATCTCCTCCACACATAATGGTGTGTGTCAACTGCACTCGGAGTAGAAAAAATAATTCTGCAACAGTAAGGAACTCTGAGAACTCTGGTACAGATCTCARAAAGAGATTATGGCAGAGGGAAGTAGAAGGTAGAGGTCTTAAAAGCCTGCTGCTGTTTTGTTTCTTGTCTTGGTTGCTCTTGGTGCTCTTTTTTGTTTGTTTGTTTCTTATATATTTCTTGTGCTTATAAATTTATTTTCTTTGTAAATATTCAAGTATTTGTTCTTTTGTTGTGATTCAGGGAAGCTCAAGTCAATATGGCAGTCCGACCTTTACTCATAGCATTACATATTTTTCAGCCCATAAAGGAATTCTCARTCAAGTAGAGTTACTTAAAATACAGAAGTATGAACAGTGTCATTTAATTCAAATACAGAATTCTGTAGGATAAAAACCATGGTACCTAAATTACCTCCTAAGTCTGTCATAGGAAAGAAAGCATAGATCAGATACACTTAATCACTATAATTAACTAGTTTACCTTTATATCTCTGATTAGCTGCAGATCATAAGCCTCTGTTTTCCTTTATCTCTCTTTACATGAGAATATAATTCCTATTGTGAATGTCATATTGGTTGTGCTCTCTATGACAATGGAATTAACTTCTTGGCCAAATGCAAATCTATTAGTTCAAATGTACTTGCAGTGTAGTTAAAAATTCAGAATGAGCTAAAATTAAATGCTTCCCATATGAGACAATTCCTTTTCCTGAACTTGTGTTAATTTATAATAGAGTTAATAAAACTTTTTCTTTCAGTGTATCTTGTCAGACTGAGCRAAAGCAAACTTTGAAAAAAAATTAATTTGAAGAAGTCTCTATTTGCTTTGTACACTTTATGAAAGAGAAACTGGCAATTTGTGATTTATCTAAAAAAATTAGTTAATACCTCCAGGTTCAGTTACAGCACCTGCCTTTGACTGTAGAATTATTGCTTTATTGGAACTTAATGTGATGATGTTCTAATTGATGGTAGATACATTCTTAGGCTATTCCAATCACCGAATTAAATGCTATAATCTCATTGAAAAACTTTAGCATCTTGTATTTTACCTTGTTATTTTGGAAAACAAGACATGCTGTGGTTGAGTGATGAATTTGTAGAGCTGCACTTGAGCTCAAATTTGTGTCTAACAGCCTCCCTTATAGAGTCACAATTTTTTATATTTAGTATTTTTTGGGGTTTTTTTTGCTCTTGTCTCATTTGGAAAGTAACTTAGCAAAACAAAAGCTGTGTGCATGAAGTCTGAGCTGACTGTTCCTATGGTCATGTAATGTRCCAAAAATGACGTATGCAAACACTGAATAAATTTTCTTCATTACTTTAAAATTACTTAGTTTCTCTTAAASCTTTGTTAGCAGCACTGTGATATAAAACACTTCCTTGAAAGAGAGTGACTTTTGTAGTTGAAGCTGTAAGGTCAGCAAATTTTAGATTAATTAACCAAGTGCATTACTGGAACTTTTTTCTATAGTTACTAACGTCCTAAAATAAATTATAGTTACTGTCAAACATAACAATACTGTTAAACATAGCATTGCCATTTGTAAATTAGAGTATTGTAATGCAATTGTAATGTAAATTAGTRTAAATCAGTGTATTCATCTGTTTAGAGTCTGGTCTACCTTCRCACTACTACTTCACACTGCCTACTGCTGATTTGTCCTTGTGGCTTAGAAACAGATTTTGTTGGATGTTAATGGTCATTACTACATGCCTGTTGGTGTGTATAAATATACATATTTAAGAAAATATATATATATATATGTATGTGTGTGTGTGTGTATATATATATATATATATATATATATATATATATATATATATATATATATCACACAGACACACACAGAGACACACAAAAATTAGTAAATGTCCTGGAACCAGAATGTACATTCCAAATGCTCACTGATTTCAGGAAATGAGGCATACATACAGATAAGACCCTCAAAGATGTTTTGGTGCTTTTTGGTTTCCTCAGTCATATGGAGAGAGGCTTTCACTGATGTTGTTAGGTTTACTGTATTTTCTTTTAAAAGGTCCTTAGCACATAAAAATTTATTTATCGTGTGCACACAAAATAGCTGCCCAGTATTTTGCTAATCTCCTTTGTCAGGGAGTCTGAAACTCTTTGATGTTGCAATGCTAAATATTGTAGTTTTGTGCCAGAGCACACCCTGTCCTGTCCTCTGTTCCCAAATGCTTCCTATCCTGTATTCAGCCTGTTAAAATGTACTGAATATCTGGATGTTATCATCTAAATAGTTTGTCTTTAGGCTGCAAAGTGCCTTAAAAGCATGGCAGGGTTACTGTTAAAATTTAGGACATTTATAGCTTTTRTATATTGCTCCTTTAGGAGCCTTGCCTGTAAAGCTAAAGCTGTCTTGGTTATTGCAGTCCTGCCTAGTTTGGTGCAGAATTATGCTGCCAGAACAACCTGTATTAGACTTATCCAGAGGAATTAGGATGAAATTACTCTGGAGTCMCTGTAGGCAATGGACACTTCTGTGTTCCAGCTCATTTTTGTATTCAAAAGTGACCAAATAAAAATAAAATCTGAAATGAAAGAATCACTTCAAGTACGTCAAATGTGGGAGTCCTCCCTTTCCTGGTGAGATGTTTAAAATTAGTCTGAAATATCTAAGAGAAAACATTTTGAGCATGTTTATCCAGCAACTAAGAAAAAAATAATACAGTTTTCCCCTTCGTTTTAAAGTTAAATGTTCCATTTCATTTTAGTAGAAATGCAATTAATCTTTAGATTAAAAGTTGAACATGTACAATAAACAGTTTCTTCCAGAAGAGATTTCAGAAATTCTTGAGTCAGGGTTAGTAGAAAAATGTGACTTTGATGAATGCAAGCAAAGTGTGGAAAAGAGAGTAGTACTGCAGACAATTTTTTCCCCTGTTGATTTTTAAAGCAAGAGAATTGCTGGCTAGAGACAGATGCAATATGGCAGGTTACGGTAACTTCTTGTTTTGTGTCCATGGAATATTCTGATTTTTAGAGATTCTGATATTTCAGTCAAGTTTTTCAAAAAGACTGTCAACATCAAAATTAAACTAGGTGTCAAGATTAGTATGCCTACAAATCAGAGYAGGGCTTTTTAACTGCTGGGTCTCCTATGCTGGGGACTCCAGACGGTTACATAAAGGGTCTAAAATTTGAAAGAGCTTTTTCTACTAGAAATTGGACTCCTAGACTATAGCTCAGTCTTTTTATTATCTGCTCTAACCCTCCCAGACAGCTGTCCTCTGATGRTTATAATTGATTTTAAATGGACTTTTCTGCAAGATATTAATGGTTTGTATCTTGGTGTATTTAATAATTTCATTCTTTTTCAAAATGCTGCCTTATGGGATSCAGTTCTTGATGGGAAATAATAGACCAAATGTTTGTTTGCACAGTAATTACTTGCTGGGTTTCACCTGATTTCTGAAGAGTTCAGTTTTTCATTATATTTGTGAACTAAAGTGTATAGAAGGTCTCTTATCTGTACACAACAGATKGTAATATATAAAATTAACTACACTAGATGCATATCTGTTAGTAGCACACAATTTTAGGTGGTTTTTTGTTTGGTTTTGTCCTGGTGAAGTAATGGCTGTGATCCTTGCTTGAGGTAAGAGTCCTTACTTAGAGGGTCCAGGTTCAAAGAYGCAGAAAGAGATATTGGAATATAGMAATCCTATTTGGAGTGCTTTTTCCTACTAATGAAGTATTAACAGTCTTCTGAATTGGATGYTCAGGCCAGGTTCAGATTGTTCAATATAATTTTTCTTTCTTTTTCTCTTTGCAGGAGACACTAGATTTGAGTGGAGTGYTATTTTTAGGGTAGACAATGGCCTTTTTTTGATGTTGCCAAGTTATGACACTGTCTTACATTATGGTGAAGACTGAGTCGATTTATCATGATGAGAAGTCAGGGCCCAATTTCGGGAAAACAGCACATGAACACTTAAATGTATTCAGGCCTTTCATCCCTGCTCTGATGCCAATTTTGGTCAACAAATTGCATCAGAGGTTAGTTGGTTGGTTATGTGCTGGAAACTCTTTTTTCTTACAGACTTCATGTTCTGAATGTTAATATCTTTCTGCAGTGTGGCACCCTGTGAGGAGGAGGTCCAGATAAGTAAAGCCTTGGATTTGTTCCATAGTAGTTTATTGGTTTTCTATTTATAGCCCTGTGCCTGTCTGTGCTCTGTCCTGACCTGTGGGCTCAAAGGTGAGCAGTGAAGCCAAAGCAGCTGCTTTGCTGGGAGAGTGCTCAGGACCCAGTGTCTCCATGAGGCTGCATGGGTGTGGTGGGAAGCAAACCTTTGGAGTATCTGTCTTGTGGTTGAGGCATTTATTTGTGTCTTTTTTTGTGTGTCTTTCTCAGCCAGGGCTACTTACACATGGATCTTGTAAAATGTCTGAGATAATTATATTTATATAAATCTTTCTTACAAATACAGATYCAAAAGAAACTGGGCAGACAGGGGCTGCTGGACAGTGTGTCTTCTTGTTTGCTTTGCAAAAACATTAAAGAATGTGTTGTTTGCAGAATTAATTGGTAATTCTCTTGTTTCAGTGGGTAAGTATAGGACTAAATATTTATTGTTGATTTTGCTTTAAATTGTCTGCAGGCAGTCTTGAAAGGTGAACAAAATATGCCAACTTGAAATAGAGGCTGAGGATTATTTTTGCCTTGTATGCAGTTCAGACATTATAGCAGGATGTAGGAGTCTAAGTCAAAACAAAGTGACATGATGTGACATGATCAGGTCGTTCTCTGATATAACTCTTGGTTCCTTCTGCAGAAAAAATGAAACTATTTAAGAATGTAGAAAATTCATCCTGCAGCTCGGACTCATGGCTTATCTAGTCCTGTACTGTGTGCCTACCAGTGGGCAAAGGCATGTTTCCCATCATCCCTAGTAGAGGGCACATCCCAGCCTGTTTTCTCTAGCATCTGCTATGGACATATTTTTGAAGGCTTTGTCTAATCTCTTTTTAAACCTCCTGCTGCTGTTTGCTTTCATGGCCTCCCGTGGCAACAGATTCCAGATGCTTAATATCATCTTCATAAAAGAGTACTTTATCTTTTTGAAACTTATCTCCTGGAAGTTTCTGTAAGCATCCACTATTTCTGGTATTGTGGTACTTAGTAAATAATTTTGCCTTCACTATACCCAATGCTCATGTATAGATACTGTACCCCTTGGTCAYATTTCTTCTCCTCTCCAAACTATGGACTTCTACCCTTTTTCTGTCTGTCTTTCTTCCTAAAGCATCTGTTTCAGCCTGTTAATAATGTTGGTTATTCTTTTCCTTAGTGGTTTTCCAGTTCCTGTATATGTGCAACTGATTAATCYTACCTGCTTGTGGCTCTTTTCCTTTATGGAAATTTAACCTATTTTTGTTGACATACTCACTAGAGAGCCAAGATTTTTGAAAATTTAATCTAGCCTTCCAGCATGCTTTCAATTTGTACTGCTTTGGTTTTGATTGAAAACTTAATAAGCACTTTTCATTTCTTTTCCATAATTCAGATTGTTAATGGAGACATGAACAAAAACAGATAAGCAGAAGAATCCTCTGAATCTTTTGTAAAATGTTCCCCCATTTTTTCAATGAGCTTGATATTTCAACCAGCTTTACACCTCTCTTGTAATAATCTGGACATAGTTGCTGGGGTTTGTAAGGAAGTTTTTATTAAAGGTGAGAGTAGATATTATTTTCAGCTTCTCCAGCAGGATAATAGGGCTTGTGACTAGGAAAGATAGAAATCAAAATTGAGCAATCTGACTTTTTCATGGCAAAGCATCTTTCCATCTAAATATCTACATATATTCTAGAGAATGAAGCTAAAATAACTAGTTTATTTTTTGCCARCTTCTACTGTCTGCTCACCATTTTTCTTGAATATGGGTAACACTTTTGCATTTTCCAGTCTTCTGATATTTCACTCAGGTATGTGTTTTCAGAGGTGAGTCCTAAGGGTTCTTTGCTAGTTTCATTTGCTACCTTAAATATCCAGGGATAAAGCTAACTAGGCCCAGCCAATTTTAAAATACTTAACTTACCTTAGCACTCTTGAATCTRTTCCTTCCTATTATTTTAAAGAGGATTTTAAGTGTTGATTGGCATTAATCATAGTGGCTGGGAGATTCAAGGCTGCAATGAAGATTATTARTGTATGTGGATTCCAGATTAATGGGAAATAGTATTTATAGCAATGTTTTTCTCTGATAAAACMCATGATGATTTTAAGAACCAAGGGTAATCCAGGAATGTTTGATAATTCTTGAAGTCCAGTTGCTTGTTATCTTTGGCACATGGTTTTTTTAGGATACCACAGAACCTGGCTGATAAACAGATCTTTAAGAGCTGTTGAACAGTTGCAGGTGTTGCAGACGAGTGTTTTTATTGTCACATTTGTGTTCACATGTGTTGCAGGAAAGAGCAGACTGATGAAATGACCAAAGATCTGAAAGCCTGTCAGTGGTTCTGACAAGCAGATATAAACTCTGTCAGTGTGGTGCATGAGTATTGCCTTCTTTAGGCTTTAAATAGGTATAAAAAAATGAAGCACAAGTTCAAAGCCATGACATGTTCTGTGGTTACGTGCTCAGTTTTCTCAAGAGATGCAGCATTTCAATTTCATGGCTCCTGATTTGGGAGAGAAGGATATTTTTGTACTGCATTGGAGGAAAAATAAATTTGTTATTAAAATTAGTGTCTCACAGAAATACCTGTTGCTTGTGAAGAAATGTTTAGGAGCCAGTGAAGTGTTTCTTAACAGCTTTTGAGCAATGGGAATGCAGTAAAGATGGAGGCCTTTTTCTTGCTCTCATTCTCAAYTCTGCATGGGTATCATAGGCTCTGGTGCAACCTTAACATGTGTTATCCTTTTTCTTAGTAATAAACAAGCAGTTAATGTCCTTTCCAGATTAAACCAGTCTGAATAGTACTTGTACTGCATACCCATTGAGCAGCTTTTGCTCTGCTTCTCACTCTTGCTCTAGAGGTATAACAGCATGAAAACATCCCCATGCTTTATTTTAGTAAATGCCCCATTTTTGTGAAATCAACTTAGGTATTGTTTAAATTAGTTGAGTCAGGTGAAAGAAACATATTTTACTCATAGTATTTTTKATAGTCCTTGTTCCTGCAGGAGTTTCTTTCCCAATCTTCCATAAGCTCTGAACAAATCTTTCTCTCATGTAACAGAATTTCTGGACTTGCACTTCAGCACAGTCAAGCTAGTAGGTGGTCTGGCCCTGGGCCCCTTACCATCTGTAGCAGCCTTTAAATATGTAAAAGAAAGAATGAAATGCTTGTTTGGTGTTTTCCATGAGTATGGGAAKGAAAAGAATTGTTGCAGCATCAGTGACTTAAGTTAGGCACTGGTCAGGTGCTTAGATATGGCATGGGGTTGCCTGAAAAGACTACAGGATCTCTTTCAACTGTAGATTTTTGGGGACAGGTTAAAAAAAAATCTGTTAAATTCATATTTGTACAAATTAACTATGTATATGGACAGATGGACTGTGTAAGTTTTAGACATCCCATCCGACCCTGTATTCTGTAGTTAAGGGTTGGAGACTGACAGCTTGAATTCTGAAGCATTTACTGAAGGAAACAGAGGGATGGGTCTGATAAGCTGGGAGAGATCCCAGATGCCAAAGGGATGTGCAAGGAGACAGCATCAAACAGTCTGCCCAGGCCCACCTGCAGGAGTCCGAAGAGCAGCCCAGCAGGTTCCTTCTAGTCTGTCAGTGGTGTGAGCTCTTTGATTTTGGATTCTTTCATGATGCCTGCTATTGCTTGTACATACACATGCACAGAGGCGTGCATGGATGGTGTAACAGAGCAGGGATGTGGTCTGGTACAATCTGTTTCAATTAGGAAAAGCTTATTTGAAAACTGTCAGCATTATGGCAAAGTGTGTGAAAGTAAAGACCTATTGCCATTGTCAAAAGATAGGCTCAAAAGATTTGTTTGATGCAACTAGCAGTTTTTTATTCTTTATTTTCTAATATCAATTTTGATGTAAGCAATTTCCAAATATTCATTTATAAYGTAATATATAGATTTAAAAGCAGTGAAAAACTTACCACTAAGCAGAAGTTCAACATGAACTGTAAAACCATTTAAAATCCTCCTTATTATCTGTAATTTTTTTTWAAATGGTTTTTACTTGACCCCTCAGAACTGTGGCTAAAAATGTAGAATTAGAAAAAATCAAAACTTAGAATTTTTGCTTCATTTACTATTTTGTGCTATCCTTAGTTCAAAGAAAAACTACTTTAGTCACAGGGAGTTTTTCTATGTCGATTAAAAAAGTTCCCTATGCTATTTGTAACCATACTGTTAAGCTGCTCCTTAAGAAAAACTGAAACAGTTAATCCACTGGAGTTGTCAAAGATAACTGCACAGTAAAAAGGAGCTATGAAAATAGGAGCAGTAAAATAGGTTTGTGTGGTTCTGTCTCTATTTTAGTGCTGGTAGAATAGCAGTGGTCTTACTAGTGGTACTAACTTCATGCTGCTTACAGGGAGCAGCCTTCACTCAAACTGCAGAGATGACAAGCTATTTATGTGCAGAACTGAAAAAAACACAGACWTAAACTTCATGCAATTTTCCATTACAACACAGAAGTGGAGAAACTTTGAATATGCTCCCCAAAATTATGTGGAATGGAAATGAATGCTGGATTAGGAGGATCCATTCCAAATTATTTTGACCTCACCTTTCCGTATTCCTTGAACTTGAGCACCTGGAAATTGCTACCACAAAATTTCCCAGTATTGAGCTWAAAGCAACTGTTGCAGCTACTTTTCCCTGCTCGTTGATACCATATTATTGTTGGTACCCTGTAGATTTTATATGGATTTGCTCTTCAAGCTTTAAGCAGTTAAGAAGTTTCTAGAGGTGCCTTATGATGTACAGTATGWATGATAGAAGTACTGTGGGCATTTTTCAGTGAAGCATCTCCTGCTGTCTCTGTGTGTGCTGGCCCAGCCTCAAAGGCTGATGTGRTCCCTGCTGATCCAGTGATCCCACTGTTCTCTGTAGTTGTTGTGCAGCTTTCATGGCAGTGTAACAAAAAGATGGAAGTTATTCCCTGGAGCAATGGAATGCAGTCTTCACATCGTGTGGCAGTCATGATGCTTGTGGTACAAATTTATCCAGAGTAACTCAGAACTAGCCACAGTGTGTGGAATAGCTGCAGTTACCTTGATTTGGGAAGAGGAGCCCTATTGTTGTGAGCCCTGCTGGGTCACATCCCCTGCTCTTAGGGACTAGAAAATGAGCCCAGACTCTGGCTTGCTGTTCATGGGAGCAGCTTTGCCATCCTGCTGCTATGGTGATATGTTCAGTTCGTGGAGGAAGGAACCTGCATCAGTTTCKCCAAATACACTCGCAGTACTTTAAAAAACTGCGTGTAAAAAACAATGGTCATCTTAACAAGAGTGGGAAAGGTCCTGAGGAAGAAATKGCATAGAGCAGTGTCACAGACCTGAATATCTGCTTTAGTTTGSCACTTCTTAGTTTTTCTTGCCAGTTGTATGAGGCAATGAGACAGTGTTTAACATTTTTTTCCTAAATTCCACTGTGCATCTGACTGCAGCCTTAGTTCTGGACATCCAGGTGCAGTAATTTCTAACTCTTTTCAAAAGTTGCCATGATTCTACCTAATAGCAGGAAAAAAAACTTTGCAAATTTTATTTATTTCATAAGTARGCTTTATTGTGGCTGAAGAACATTTTCTTATGGTACATTCTTTTAAGATTTCAGTTAATATACTAGAAATACAGATTTTAAAATATATTCAAAATTTTTAAATCTCTAATATGCATTGTATTTGAAATAGCTATATAACCTTAGCCACATATTTGGTGTGTTAGAGAAAAGGATACATTGGTAGCTAAATTTCAGATGAGTTTGTTGTCTGAAGAAGTTGTTTGCTCTGTTTTAGATTTTCACAGACTGAAGTAAAATGTTTACATTAGATTTGTTCTGAAATGAGCATGGGCATGTTTTCCTGAGAAGTGCACTAGTTGGGAAGTTTTGCAAGCTTATTAAAAAAAAAATAAAGTGAGTTCATAGTGTGTACGGGGAAATTTTCTTACTACTCTAAAACTTATTGCCTCTTAAACAAAATGTCGGGAACAATGGAAATACTATGGAATTGATTATCARCTGCAAGCATGATGTTGTTCTCTTTCCTTTACACTTTCCATGCTTTCCCATGCACTTTCCCATTTCTTTATGAGGCTTTTTCCTTTATGTGATATTTTAATTACACGGCAATAATGAAAAAAGAGAAAATAACTATGTCAACTGAAGCTAGAYGTTTATATTTTTATGTGTGTGTGTGGTCTTGTGCAAGTTTGCTTCAGTAGAAAAATGCACAGTTTGTTTGTTGGAACATTTGGTTTCAGAATAGAATATACTTTATGTTTATGCAGCTATGTAAATTGAATGTCAAGAGACTGTCTTTAGGAGGTTTCACATTTACATAGGGTGCTACCAGGTGCAACTGATTTATTACTGGAAGATTTCATAAGGTAGTGCTATGCCATGTTTTAATATTTAATCTGAGATGTGGAGGGCATTACCTATCATACTGAGCAACAGTCTCCCATTGTTTCTGTGAATCCCATCTATCATTTGCCAATTTGTTTTCATTATATTGTAAATTATGTGGGGCAAGGACTTGCCAAAGTGTCTGAGTGGCTGTGGCAATCACAGTGACAATGTCAGGTACTTTTTGTAGCAATAAAAAGACTTTGCTCTTCATTCTTCTTGCAATGACATGTTTTATTTCAGCCAAGCACAACACAACTTGTGAGTGCCATCCCAAGTCTGTACTTTACCTGTGAGGTGCAATCAGAAAATACGTAGTTAATGTAGGACTCATTATTTTAATGCATAATCCTTTCCTTGTGGTACAAACAGAAGGCAGTTTAAATTATAAATATTAGTTGTGACATGAATTATTTAAGAGTGGCTGAGAGATTTAAAATACATCTCAAGGTGATACATGAAGGACAGTTTTGAGAGTGTTTTCATCCTGAGGTGTGTTTCATGTTGACAGCTATGGCAGTAAGATCTTCAAAGAAATTTAGATCTTATGTAAAAAGTTTTAGTGTCTCGAGTTGTTGACTAGAATGTGCTCATGCCATTAAAACTTTTTTAATCTTAATCTCTTTCAGTCCCAGCAAAGATGCATTGTGATCTTTGCACTGGTATGCTGCTTTGCAATTCTGGTTGCACTGATATTTTCGGCAGTGGATATTATGGGAGAAGATGAGGATGGACTCTCAGAAAAGAACTGTCAAAATAACTGTCGGTAAGAGGTAACAAACAAAACTTCTCTTTTGGGGTGGAAAGGAACATATGTGTATTATATAAGGGCATGAATTAATTGCCATAGTCCTGTGGTGTGATTGGGAAGAGCAGCTAACAGGAAGAAATGGTTTCTCATTTTGAATTYCTGATTTGGGAGGTTAGTTTAACAAAATAAAGCCTACTTTTGGAGGGTATTTTTGGTGGTATGCTTTGAGCAAGACCGTTGCGTTAGATCTGGAGTCAAAGCCCATTAAGTTTCAGTAATTGAGTACTGAGGTCTATCACATAGTTCACAATTCTTTCATGTTTTTTTATCATCAAGAGCACTTCTTTCTTTCTCCAGAAAGGTCACTGATCYCTTTTAACCTAAGATTGCTGTGTGKGGGAACTTTTCCATGTTCCTGTTTGATGCATTACCCTTATAGACACAGTGGTTACCTATGAACAGKGAAGGAGATTAGTGACGTGATGAGAAAAACAAGTGTTCACAGTGTTGGATTAAGGTTTGCCTCAGAAACCTGCTATGGTTGTGTCTATCTTTTAACTTTTGGTCCTGTTAGTTTAAGTAGGTGATTATATTTTTGGCCTTCTATTTCCATACTGTGAGCCTCATTTTGCTGCTCCTCACTGTTAGCTTCCTCCATGAATCTGTTCTTTAGTGATGACCAATGCTTTTGCTGGGTTGTATTGTCCCAGGTCCTCTTCTGTCCACCAATAAAGCTGATTTAAAAATCATTTGTAGGGTTCATTCCCAGTTGTGTTCTGTTTGGGTTTTTTTCAAGATTCTAACTTTTATACAGAGCRCCCTCTCTGATCCATATATGGCATATATTCATGAAAAAAACTAGTCATTGTTAAAAAGCTTCTCAGAAATCCATTCTAATYTGATAATGGAATTGCTGGAGTGGGAGGGATTCTCTGGGCATCCTCCAGCCTGTGACCCTGCTCAGAACAGTCCGCTACACTAGGGTGCTCAGGCATGGGCACAGTCATGCTCCGTACAGCTCCAAGTATGGACTCCACAGCCTTCCTGGGCATTCTTTTCCCCTGTTTGTGCAAAATCGGCACAATGGCTGCGTATCCTGTGAGTAGGAGATAATCAACATTTGTGGTTTAGAATAATTTAAGTGAAAGATAAATGTTTCTTTGAGCCTTTGACACTAATTTCTGATATTCTTCGTTGATTTTATGTGAAAACTCTATTGGGACAGTGCTTTTTTATGCTGCACTTGTTGCACTGCAGACAGCACTAATTCAAAATCCAGAAAATTTGGTTGTGTTTTTCTCAATTATGATAGGTTTTTATAATACGTTTTGCATGCTGCTTAAGAAGAAGAAAAGAAAAACAAACMAAGAAGATTCTTTAAATCTGTATCTCCTTTCAAATGGAATATACTTGCAGCATCAGGTGGTTTTGTCCTGACACCAACTGTCCTTCTGGCAATTTTTTTCCAAGAATTGTTCTTAGGTTTCATTTTGTTCACTTCATTGTGCACCTACAGGTCTGGGCAGCCCTCTGGTATCTTCTCTGAGTTTTCTGGAGTTCAGCCAGCTTTGCTCTCCCCATCAGGGTCTTAGATGTCTTTCACTGTGAGATGTTGCCTTCCAAAWTTTTTGAAGATAACTGCGTGTGTCACCTCTACACCCACTGTCTCCATGTGTGAATCTTTGACAGAACTAGGTCAGATGAGGGGAAAGTCTTTCTGCTCCTTGGCACACAACTTCAGCACACACAGAAACTACTGCACCATGTTTCCTCTTAGTTGTATCAACTGATGGTTCCCATTTTGTGGTGGGTAGCTGTGTAGGCCTGGCCAAGGCAGGGCTTCACCTTCTTTGTATTTTCCAAGGGGAAAAAATCAGAGTAGAAATGATGTTCCGTACTATGAAAAATGGGGATWTTTTTTTTTTCCATGTGAGAGTTCAATTCCTTCTGTCTCTTCATATGGGTTTCAGCAATCCACCTTTCCAAAGAATCCTTGTCTTTGCTCAGTGTTTTTTGTTGGTTCACATATGTCAGTCTTGTCCATCCTGGTGTCAGAGGAGCCTGGGACTAAATCCAGCCCACTGACTTTACGCATGAGAATCAATAAACTGCTGTGCAATTACGGGGATGGAAGTGGACTCAGACCCCAGCTCTGCTTTCAGGTGCCTCTCAYGGAGTGATTCGAGTGTGTGATCTCRCTGCTRATGCCTGAACCAAAAGGCACCAAATGCTGTRTGTGTGAACTGCCTAAAGCATTTCTAATAACAGCATCCAAGTGCTGGCAGCTGCTACCTGCTAACATTGAATCCTKCTSTACAWGATGAAACCGGGGTCCTTTACATGTCAAATACATTGCAGACTTAACCCRAGTCACAAATCCATTGCTGCCAATGGYATATATTTAGTACCTGGGCTAAGCACTTTTGATAAGTAAGACAAAAGTTATTGAATTCTTACACTTCTGCTGTGTGATTACTTTCACTGACATTCAAGAAGAGGTGCTTACATTTTTAGGATGTGCTGAGACAGAATGGTAATAAGTGAAGGTTATAAGTGAATGGTAAAAGGTTTTTTTTAAATGACATATTTGTCAAATATAAATTTATATGTATGAGCCTAGAATTKTTTTTTTGGTTTGAACCAATTGGATTAGTTAAGAATGTTGATGGGAAAGGATGCTGTTGATTTGAGAAAAACTTTGCTGATGGTTTGTTAATGGCTGTTTTCTTTGGAAAATTTAATTTCTGTGTTTGTATTTTCAAGGAGAATACACCTGAAATAGAATGATGGTCTAGAAAAGTTCTTTGGCTAGAAATTTTTGGGGCTTGTATCAAAAGATAGAATTTTTAAGGGAGAGAAAGAGGATGTAAGAGGAAGACATTTTTAGAGTCTAGAGCTTTTTGTATCCTGAGAGAGGAAATTCTTGAGGTATGTTGCAAGTGGTACTTTTCCAGTAAAGCTTATTTCTTTCTTTGTTGTTGCAATTGGATTGTTCAGGAACACAAATGCAGCCTTTCTGATCTGCTGCTGTAAATTCAACATGAGGATCCTTTTCTGTAAACCATTTCTTAAACTCTTATTATGTGGGAAATACTGCATGTGTTCTCAAAATGACCTTACTCTTTATTAATGTATTTATTTCTCTTGGGGGCTTTGTAACAAAAATAAGTCAGAGAGTGGAAAATCACACTTTTTTGCATACATTCTCTGGTAGCTGGAGGGATTGATCCKACCCATCCTATTAAAAGGAATAAAAACTGATTGAAATTTAAGGAATAAGAAAAAGTAGCAATTACTGTGAAAAGTTGAGACTTTGCAGTTTGTGCTCGGTATGTGATGGAAATAATTCTCTTGAGACATCCACATTAAGGTTGTTAGGCAGCCCTGATGGATGACRCTGGTTAAGAGGATATGCTTAGCMGTCTGGGAATTTTGCCTGTCTTGCTGTGGGTCCATTAGACACTGAATCTATAAAATTAGATTATTGTAATTTGAAAATAGTACATTTTAATGGCTGATCTATTGTGAATAAATCTTGGCTAGCCTCTGATGTAATGTCAGTTAATACTTGCTTGACTTTGTTGGAATTCACGGATAAACTCTAAAACTGGCAATGTAGGAAACAGAAGAGGTTACAATTACTAAGAGATTGTCTCTGCTATCCAAACTATTTGAACCAAGRTCATTTTGATTTATAAGCATTAACTTGAGCTGTTCAAGGCTCAACTTGAACCTCTTCTCCTGCTTGTTGGTGCTGATAGTCATGCTAGGGTTCCTACAGGGTTTACACATGCCYTTAATTATCCTTGTCTCACTGGCTTTTCCAATATCTGTTGAAGCAGTTGTAGCAGCTGGCATAGCTCCTACCTCTGGCTGTGGATTTTTCTTGAGAGGGACTACAGAACAAGGTGGAAATGGGAGCAATGGTAGCTACTTTCCGGGCTTCCCAAGCTAAAACTRAAACTAAAACTGTTGTCATGATAAACTTTTTTCTCTGATGAGAACTGGAAGGATTTTCATGCTTTCTGTTTGTGTGTGTTTTCAAGGCAGATTCTGTCTTGCATTCTGTTCCAGTGATGCTGTTTTGATCGTTTCTTCTCAGAGTAATATATAATGAAGGCACTTGCTCTTTTGTGTTTGGATTTGTGTTGAAGGAGTYTGCTGTTTTATGTGACAGAAGTGGAAAAGCCTGTTTAATTCACTTCTTTTTTGTAGGAAGGCTTTGGCCAATTCTGCCCTATAACAAGTAGGTGATGATACTTGAGCAGTGTTCGTGTTTTCTTTAGATATCGTTTAGTTTGTTTTGGATAAGGGCTCGTATCCTGGAGAGGAGTTGAATCTTCCTGTTGACATGCAAAGCTTTAGAATTCAACTCTGCAACACTCAGTTTCAGAGATTAAATCTAGTTGTATACAATAATTATTTATATTGAACGATTATTGTGTGTTGCATGCATTGCTTTCAGATTCATTAAATGACTATTCTCTGGTTGTGAAAGAGGGCCCACAATTGATTTTTTTCTGCTGCTTTATAAATCTTTCTTTCAACTACTCTGCTATTTCACTAAGTAGGGTTTTGCAGCACCATTAAAAAAGCATACTGCAGCACATGCTTACATTCATTTACCTTGGAAGTGCTTTGCCCCTGGCTTATTGTGGAGGAGATTTTCTCTGTGCTGCGTGGGCTCTGAACATAGCAAGGTTTATACTGACTGGTTTCTATTTAATAAACAAACTATGATAAGCATAATAGTTAAATGTCTAAACAGAACAAGATGCTCAGATTTTGAAAACAAGCCTGTTAAAGAGCAACTCAAGATTTCTATTTACAAAACAACTATTCCACTTGGCATCAAAATGCTGTCTGTCAACTTGATGGACTAGAGGATTGTCTACCCTCAGTCATTTTGCAGACAGCACCAAGTTGAGCAGGAGTGTTGATCTGCTGGAGGGTAGGAAGGCTCTGCAGAGGAATCTGGGCAGGCTGGATCAGTGGGCTGAGGCCAAAGGGATTGTTCACCAAGGCCAACTGCTGGGTCCTGCTCCTGGGTCACAACAACCCCTCCAATGCCACAGGCTGGGGGCAGAGTGKCTGGAAAGCTGCCTGGTGGAAAAGGAGCTAGAGGTGCTGGTTGACAGCAGCAGTGCTAAGGTGGCCAAGGAGGCCAATGGCATCCTGGCCTGGATCAGCAATAGTGAGGCCAGCAGGACCAGGGCAGGGATTGTCCCTCCTGTACTCAGCACTGGTGAGGCCACACTTTGAGTGCTGTGTCCAGTTCTGGGCCCCTCATTGCAAGAAGGACATTGAAGGGCTGGAGAGAGTCCTGAAAAGGGCAACAGAGCTGGTGAAGGGTCTGGAGCACAAGTCCTGTGAGGAATGGCTGAGGGAGCTGAGGGTATATAGCCTGGAGAAAAGGAGACTTGGGGTGAYCTAATTGCTCTCTTCAGCCACCTGGAAAAGGCTGTAGCCAGGTGGGGTCAGGCTCTTCCCCCACATGCAAGGGCAGAATTAAAGGGAATGGCTTCAAGTTGTGCCATGGGGAGGTTCAGGTGGGATATTAGAAAAAGAATTCTTCACCAAAAGGGTTATCAAGCATTGAAACAGGTTACCCAGGGAAGTGGTAGAATCATCRTCCCTGGAGGTATCTAAAAGACATAGATAGATATGGGACTCAGGGGCCTGTTTTAGTGGTGAGCAGGGTGGTGCTGAGTTACTGGTTGAACTTGGTGATCTTAAGGTCTTCTCCAACCTTAACACTTCTGTGGTGACTGTTTTTCTCTTAGTTCCGGATGATGTAGAGAATGAGCTATAAAACCACCTAATTTTCCAGATGATCTCTATTTGCAGTCATTTTAATTTTTGAATCTAAAGAGGGAATACACTTTCAATTGCAGTTTCTTGGCTGGACACTGCAAAGACCTGGTGTACTTCYTGCAAGTTCATTTACCTCCTGCTTCCCTCCCAAGCCAGGGAGGGAAATCACTCATTCAGCAAATTTGCTCAAGAAGAAATTCTACCTATCCTACCTTTTATGTTTCAATTTTCAAAATCTATTTCAATGGAAAAGATACTGTATTAACAGCACAGTACCTGTACTGATACAGTTCCTCGGTACCTGAACAGAGCACATTTTTTCCCTCTGTTTTGGCACAAAATTTAAAAAAAAAAAATTCTTTTGTTTTGCATTAACTTTCAGYTATAAAGAGTGTCTTCACAAATTAAAAAATGAGTGACAAAACTCATGATCTGTTAGATCTTGTTCTGTCTTCATTGCTCCCAGTCGATAGTTCATTGTTAATTAYATCATATCAAATAGGTCTGGGCTTCCCCTCATTTTGTCAAACATACAAACCCACCCTTTTCCCTACTCTTTGTTCCATTAAAACTAATGATTTTCTGTGGGGTTTAGGACAGTGGGCTTTAGGGTCTTCTTAAAGCCACTTCTCCTGTCATGCTAAGTATTGTTTAGGATGTAATGTAGAGTTTAGCATATTTTGTGTTCTTGGAAGTTATAATTTTAAGTGTGTGTTTATTTCTCCTTTTATGACTCAGAATTTATGAGGTCAGATATTGTGACATCAGAGAAAATGTCCCGAGCTAATAGAAATCAAATTCCAATTACTTTAAGGTTCCTAAGTARTGCAGGTGGGATAAAAAAGCAATTCATGTGTCAGTGTCCTTCCTCCTGTGTAGTTCACTGGAGCTTCTCTGTGATTAAATCTGTTTCTTTTCTCTCTTTTTCTTTTTTTTTTTATCCCTTTCTCCATTCTCAATTTGTTCATTCCTCTTTTCAACTTTACGTGTTCAGAAGACTGAAATGACTTCATCTGAGCAGAACTCAAAAGATTTCTGAGGTCAWTTTCTATACCAGATTGTAAGGGTATCTAAACTAAACAGAGCTATCAAAYCTAAAGTACTGGTCATTCTCATGGTCTTGAAAACCGATTTGTGACATTTCAGAGAGGTCTTTATTCTCTCAGAGGTTTTTATTCTTTGAGAATAGCCATTCAGTTTAATAAAGCTCCCTGATAAATCGTTCTTCTTTTTGCTTGCGGGAAAGGCATTAAAAGTAGCTAAAAATTGYAGTAGAATCTGTCTGAATTCATGCTCCACTTCAGGGTGACTTATTCATTCAGCCAGGGCTGACTTTGCATCTGATCCTAGCATGCACCTGTTCCAGTGACACCATTTATTTTTAATTGCTTCTCCTCCCTCAGAGCAGTATATGAAAAAGATACTTATTATCCTGTCAGATTACATTAGATGTATTGAGTTCTGTGTCCAGTCTTAGGACAGCACTGTGAGTGTCCTCTGGGCCAGCATGATTTGATACTCCTCAGGAGCGCGAGTGAATCATGCTCGATGATTTCTGTGACCTGCTGGGTTCGTGGCTGAGCCTGCCTTTCTCAGCGCCAGGGCAGTGCCATGCTGGAGGAAAAGCAGGTGTGCTGCCTGCTGAAGCCTAAATTGTGGGCAGAGCTGTTGGACCTGGTAAGCCAGACCAGAAATCAGAAAAAGAATGCCCAAATACCAGCATTGGCATGTGCCAGATCCAGATCTGTCATTTATTCTCTATTTAATGACCAGTCCTTTCCAAATAAGATTATTTGATATTTATTATACAGCTCAGAGGGAGTTTTTATGACTGGCAGTATCATAATTTGGTAGGTTTAAAGCTGATCTCTTCACATATATACATACATAAATGTTGAAATGGTTCTTCTAAGAGCCACCAGTGATTTGCATGCCTTCTGATATGAGGGGGAGGATTCATCTTGCCTCAGACTAAAATTTTGATGGATATTTAATGGCACATTGGAAGCATTGGCTTTGACTTTTTACTGTTTTTCTAGATCTGCTTGTAACTCTTGGAATAAATATGTTACACACATATGACAACAGATGATATCTGGTATCTTTTGTCAGTTTGGCAGGTACATAGATAATTGGTTCTCACTGAGCTATCAAAATATTTCTTAAAAAAACTGTTGGGAAAAAAAAGTGATTTTTTTAAAATTTTTCTTTGTTGTCATTTATGAAGTAGCTCAAGTCAGCTGGGCTTGAATAATAATGTTTTTAGAACTCTTCTACTGGAGAAAAATGCACTTTTACCATTAGTTTAGCAAAATGTGTAAGCTTCATAACTGGTGACAAGACTTTAAAGAAAGAATGAATGTGTCACCAGCATGAGACAAGTAACCATGATGTGGTTGTTGTATGAATGCTGTCAGAAACTCTATCCCTTTTTTTCAGCCGGTTTTGGGTCACTCATATCAGCTTGGCAGTGTGTRTTTTACAGTTCATTGCAGATGCTGATGGAGAATAGGGTTCAGTAAATGTCGTCGAGAATACTTGGGGTGACATATTTGGGGCAGTGGAGGCTGAAGTGCTGGATTAGTAGAACTGTCTCCTCCAAGACTCAGCCAGTGCCACTGGGACGGTGGGGACGGTGACAAACCCCAAGAGCTGCCCCATCTGATGTATTTTACAGATGCACGTGAGCCACCTCACAGATACCCTTATAAACCTTGTAGTTTTGGACAAAGACAGGCTGCCCAAACTGGAGCCAGTCCATCACTACAGCAGCCTTGGAGAATGATGTGGGAAAGCAGTAGAGATGTAACCTTTGTGGGACATCAGGCAAATGATTATTTTCCGTGGTGACATACCTGTTTGCCCATGAAAAGATTTTTTCAGGACTGACTGGAGAGGAGAAAACAGTGAATTTTTCATTTGCTCTTGAGAAGATTTACACCAATACTAAAATGGGCAGCCAAGTGATTCTGTGTCAGAGGTACTGCTCTGACTATGTACACGTTCTAGAATTCCCAGAGGGAAATGTAATATTTGAGGGGTGTTTTATGTTTCTAGGCCTTTTTTGGGAGCCAAGATCTTGCTATTAAAATGTATTCTATAGGGTAAATACCAATAATTCAGTTAGTGCTTTCCACTAAGACCTAAAAAGGTGTTTGTTCATTTAAGGTTTTTTTTTGGGGTTGGGTTTTTTTTTTTAATTATAGGGTATGTTAAAACACTGCTTTATCAAGCTACCTAGTTTGTGTCTGTTAGGGGAAGAAGTCCCCTGGCTTTCTTCATCTTGGCTAGAAATGTACCCATCAGTTCTCTTTTTTTATCCCCCCTAGATTTTWACTTGGATGCAACAAGTTTTAAAGATGCAATTTTAATCAGATGCAATTCTACACGGACCTAACTTAATTACCATTAAAAAAAAAAAAACAAAACAAAAATTCCAACAAACCCCACAAACCAACCAGAACTAAACAAACAACAATGAAATGGAAATACAAATAGATACYGTGTAAAGCCATCTGACAGTAGTTAAACCTATCCTTGTACTCCTGAGGTGTTCTGGAACATTTCCATAGAATGTTGCCCCTGTAATTTGAGTGCTGGCAATGTCCTTTGGGAATGGATACTTTAAGTACTTTATTATTTTCATCTGTGGATTTTTATTACTGTTCCTACCTTGACTCTATCTGCTGAATTTGCAGTGTTGATTTCAAGTAGTTGCTGACTAAAGTTTTTACCTTCAATTTTCCTTCATTGTTTTGCAAAGCAGTTTTGTTTGTTCTTGCTGGGCAGGAAGGGCATTAATTAAGTTTAGGGTGTTGTTGGACTGTGTAAATGCCAACATCATAGAATATAATTTAATTTCTGTTCTGGRTAAGAGAGCTCTTACTTAGAAGATTTTCATTAAATTATTGTTAACACCATARAATCATGCTTCTTTATGAGGAAAAATAGTATTTTGATTCTTGATTGGTTTCTACAATCATAAGCTAACACATTTATCCATTCCAAGTCATACCAAGATAATCAGGCCTTTTAGAAAGATTCACGGGCCAAAAGAAAAATTGCAGCAATCATATTCCCACTTGTTGTCTATTGATATGTGATTACTCAGTCCAAATTAATGTTGCACTTTACACTTGTAAAGTGTCCATATGAGAAGATCAGGGGTTGTATGGAAGGAAATAAAAAGACAACATAGATTTTGTTATTTAAAAAAAAAAAAAAAGGTCTGTTTGTCCCTGTAATAATTTGCCATATTCAATCCTTATAAAAAGGTTTAATGTGAACATAGTCACAAGCTGAATGTAGAAATAAAATAAGAACATCTAGTTAACTAATTAATGTACATGATGGGAACTATTTATACAATATTTGTTGTTCTTCTGAGAGGCTTTTTAAAGTTGTTATGTTAGGACATTTTAGTGTGTTTTACAGATGGGTGAACAGTGAATGGGTTGCTGCTCAAAAGAGCTAAACAGACGTAACAGTTGATGAGGGGCTTGTGTGGCTGCTACATGGCTTTGTACAGGACTGACTGAATACCTCAGCTGTTGAATTTTACATAATTTGAAAGGCATGCTGCTGGTATTTACTCAATACTTAAACATGGTACAAACAAAGGAAAGAGGCTGAGATTCTTTGCAGTGGCTGAAGAGGTGCCGAGTGAGCGCTTCCTGTTGTGTTGGGAAGTCTCGGCTGCTGATTCCTGACCGATGGATATACAGGGTATTCCCTGAAGTGTGCGACCGCATTTCCTTAGGCGTGACAGGGGCAAGAATGGCCTCACCTAAGGAGGGACAGCAGGGCATTCCTGCTGTCCTCACCTCTGTCAGGAGGGAAACTGCGTGCCCCGGGCTGGGGGCAGAGCTTCTCCAGCTCCTGTTCAGGAGCATTGCTCGGAGTCACTGCCTGGGCTGGAAACAGGCATTGCACATGGGGCAAAATGCTGTGCATTATTGCATTTGGAAAACTTTTTCTAACACCGTTTATAGATAATGAATCTTGAAAGCATCACCTCAGAATTGACAATGTATAAATAAATAAGATGTTGAGAAAACAAAATCAGTAGTAGGGGTTTTTTTTTGTGTGTATAAATTGAGAATGTATTAGAACTGTGGAATCAAATTGCCATGATGATATTTAGGTGAACAGAAATAAAAACTAGCCTAATCTTTCCATATTCCTGGTAAGGGATCAGAAATCTAATGGGCAAAAAGTGATTAAATGAAATCAGAATTGGTTGGTCCTTTCTCAAAACGAAGGAGAAAGTGGGACAGGTAAAATAGTGCATTTGGTAATAAAATTGGGGTTTAAAAAAGTTCATCTTCTGATGGTGTCCTTGTCCTTTCSTGTCTAGAGATTAGGCATGAACTTTTGAAAGATGTAGACAATGCAGTTGTGTGGGTTTTTTGATAAGCATATCCTGGAGATCTTCAATTACAGTATGGTAGGGAACAAAGAAAACTAAATGATGTAGTGCCTCTTGGTGGAAAGTATATATGGCATTCTTGATAATAAACAGCAATGGCAGATAAATTTCTTACTCTAAATTCAACAGAATTGGGTCACTGTTTCTTTTTTTTTTTATAGAAGTTTTGCAAAATGTACCTTACCTTTCTTAATTTCAATTCACCTCAGATCCTCAGGAGCCTCATCTTTTTGTAGTTTACCCTTCAATGTAGCACCTAGCTGTCTACAATGTGATAATGTGAGCAACAGATCTGCTCTTTACAAAGGTGAGGTGTTCATTTTTTTTTTTAAGCGCTGAGTGATGTAACACCTTGATGGTAGGAAAATGACAGAGGCACTGTGGCAAGATACCAGCAGGCCTCAGTGCAGGGAATGCCATTCCTYTCATTAACATCAGATCTGAGAAGCAAGCCAGGTTTCAAGAACTTTCATGTGAATGTCGATGTTTTGAATAATGAATGGTGGTGTGTTAAATTGTTAATACTTTATCTACCAACTCTGACTTGAAGTAGTTCATAACACTGCTCATGTGTACTTCATTTTCTCTTSGCTTACACATTGATTAAATTTTGTTATGCAATAAAGATGTTTCCTCTTTGCTTTCTTGCTTTTACAGATTTTTAAAATTTATTTTCCTTCCCCTTGACAGACATCTGTAACTTGTTTTCCTTCTCTCTTTCTCTACCTTGTCATTTGGGTTTGGCTTTGTGAGATTGTGCTTGCCCATCACTTGGGCTTTTCATTACAGGCCTCTTTGTGGTCTTTCCCTATCCCCCAGTGGTTTAGGAAGTGGCAAAAACTCCATTCCTTTAAACATTTTCAGACTGCCTCCCACACACGTGTGTTCCCTGCCTAGATGAGCTATCTCGAGTCTATATTTGGAGACAGAGAGTGTCTGGGGGATAAATCTGTGTTGGTCACAGTGCTGCAAATACCAAACGAATTCACAGTTTTAAGTATTAGGTTAAGAAAAGAGTTTGGCTAATTAGTTTTGGTGTAATTATTAGAAGACTGCGTGATAACCCAGTGAATATGCTTATGTGCTGCCAGTTTTATTAGACTTGAAATCAAAATATATCAGTTCTTCTGCTCCTGAGGTGTTTTTTTTTTTTTGTGACAACAATTAGTAGACTTTAATAAGGTGTACTGACTGAAACTAAGGCAGACTCTTCTTGGGTTGGCCAAGGGGTGTCTTTAGAGGGAAAATATGAAGGTTTAGTGTTTAATCGAGAGACACTGTGGAGAAGGAGTGCTATTCTACTTCTAGCACAGGAAAGTGTGTTTAACCCCTTACTTGGACTTGGATTCCTGAACTTGACTCACCCTTAATTCTCACCTTTGGAACTGGGCATCCGGATGCTGGGTGACTGCCCTGTGAAATGGCAGCCTCTGGTGTTGCAGTGCTCCTCTGCCAGCTGCTGCTACCTCTCACTCTGCCCCTTACTCACACATTTAAATAATGCCCTTTGAAGARGCTCCTTTAAGTCGGCCACACTGCTGTCCCCACCCCCCAGGAGAAACTTGGGACCCTGTGGTTCTCTGGTTTTGCTCTTGCTTGCAGTTACTATGATCTGTACTTAAACCTCACATATTAATACTATCTGTGACATAAACCCCAGGTGCAGCTTATGGGAGTTGAAGTTGCAATTAGTTATACTTCAGTTCTTTAGCAAGGTCTTAGAGAAAGCTGCTTACTCCCTTAAGATCAAGCAAAATAAAAAAAGGATTTTTACTTTCCTTGCTATACGGTAGCCATGGACCAGGAAGGGTCTTTGTTTTGGTATGCTCATTGGAAGTGAAAGGTGCTGTTTGAATTTTCTATGAAGTGTGAAGACTGKTCAGGTCAGCTGGTTTCTCCTGCCTCAGCACCCTCAGGCACTTGTCTCTCAGCAGTCTGCCATAAGAATCCGCTGACCATCTCTCAATTCTCCTCACAGCTGCAAAACCCATTAAAATGTTRTAGTGCTGACAGGCAGAAATGCTGTAAAAATGCAAATTTTCTTGTGCTGAAGGGCAAGATGCCAAGAAATGCTTTTCAAAATGTTTCAGTGCTGAATAAGGATTTAGGAGAGTTGATACAGCTGGAATGCTAAGTTTTAAGCAATGGGAGAGAAGCTTACATTGTTAGTAAGTTCACTAGTATTTTGGTTCTTCAGTCACCTTAGAACTTTGGTACAGAGGGTTGGCTTTCTGTCCCTTTTTTTTTTTTTTTTTTTTTTTTTTTTTTTTT
>NW_026623251.1:911887-1027365 GCF_030028575.1 Malurus melanocephalus | reverse complement strand
TTGAAGTTCCACAAGTTTTATACTCATGGGATTTTTTTTTTTTTGTTTTTCTTTTCCTAACAGAAAATGATGGGCCAAGAGGTGATGTTCTGCTGTGTTGGTACACAAAAGAAGGACTGCTTCCTAGGCTCTAAATGGCATTGAGGTCACCTGCCTAAATGCAATACTTAGAAGCTCTATAGAAAAGTCCAGGATAGCAGGGTCAGCTTTCTTTCAGCAGATATTTTAACTACTTGTGCCCATTGAAGCTCTTCAGAGTAGTGGCCAAGTCAAATGCACAGACTGGTGCCCCTGACTCGGTCAGTAGAGTACTGAGCTGAAGAGTTGGTTTTTATTCTTGTTTTCTCTTCAAAAGCAAGAATATTTAACTAAAATAATATGTTTGCTGTTGCAAAATAAATAAGAATAAGATGGTGAGGGCTTTATCCAGATTTCAGAACAGGCTGTGGCCTTTGATCAGAAAATTTTAAAATTATTTTTCCTTCATCTGTCAGCTGAAATAACATCTGGGCAACAGTTGATATTTAAGATTGTTTCAAAGGATGTTATTTTCTTCCTTTAACCAGGGTTTGAAAAAAAAAAAAAAGGGAGGAGTGGATTATATTTCTTCTTTTTCCCAGTGTAATAATGTACTTTCTATTGAAACAATGCAATAATTTCCTCCTCTGCTAGTCCTCCTTTGCATGTATGAGCTGTTCAGGAATTATGTGCATGATAAATTTTCTCTCAGGTCCAGTCATCTGCATGGATCTGCTGTATTTGTGTTGCTGTATTTTGTCCTAGCTCCCAGTTTTACATCAGATGATGCATAACAAGGACAGGTAGGATTTGGAAAGGGCTGCTTTTTACTTTCTCTGAAGATTGTCACTACCACCTTCAGAATGCTTTACACAAGTGTAAGTAATAAGCCAAAAGAATGTCTTTCCTGTGTACTTTCTTGTGATGCTACCGAGGTGCATRCTGAGTGTTTCATGAACACTTCTTGATTCAGCAATATCCAAAAACAGGAGCTCTTTGCAGTAAAGTTTCTGTAGTGATCTCAACAGTTCTCAAATCTGGAATTAAGACATGTAATTCAGTGTTGTCTAATGTTAGTCTGAGTAGTTGGAAAAGGGGCATAAAAATGTATTTGAAGATTCTCACAAGTTACTCAGAAAAGTCTGGGTCACACAGAGCTGTCTGCAGTGTTCAATGTCCAGTGTGGAAGTCCCATTGATAGGAGCAAAATATAAAGAAGGCAGAAAAAAATTTACCCTCCCACAGGTAAAGGAAACTGAAAAGTGTTGAATGTGGGATGTTTAACACTGAGAAGCTCAGTGGTGTTGGCACAAGCATGACCTGAAGATGCGCACTAATTACAAAAGAGCRGGTTAGCTTTCTTTTATCTCAGCAACCACAGACTTACTTCTTTTTTGTAATCCTGTGGTGATCAAAGACCTATCAGCTGGATAATCAGTTGCTGTATCAAACTTGTTTATCCTTAAGCTTATCTGAGAAACCATATTGCAAGACAGAGGAATTATCCATGGGTCTGACTGAAATTTAGTTTGCTGCATTATGGTATTGAAGTTGTATGCATTATCTTCACTGTTGCCTAATATACTTGTGGAGTATTCGTGTGTTATAGTAAAAAAAACACATTTCTCTAAGTTTCCATTCATTCTACTTACATTTACCCACTGTGCTATTAGATAAAWAACATATGTAGCAATTCTAAGAGTTCCTTGTAGATTCTTTACAGAAAACTTARGTTTTAGTTGTTTCTATGGTGTCTTTCATCTGGAAGTAAACTGGAACTGCCATGTCTAGAACCTTAACTCACAAGTTGTGAATTTACTCTTTTTAGTTATAACCAAGATGAGTTTATTTGAAAAATCTACTAAAGTTAATAAAAAAAAAAATAATCAAATTCGAAGATATATCTACAAACAACAAATGATTTGGTTTAATTTCTTTGGGAAGTGCATAGGTACAGTGTTTAAAAAGTAACAAAAATCAGAGTAAACATCCATTTTCTAAATGCTACCTTCTATTTAGGACTGTCTTATTTCATATGGGAAGTAAATTATCTTCATAACAATCTTTTCTGTTGTTGTTGCATCTTCTCTTTTCCTCTCCTTTGCTCTCCAGATCCAGCAATCCATCATGATGATGGTATGTACCCCTTTTTCCCCTCTTCCARGTTTCAGGTAATTTACCTATTTGAACTCATACTGTTGCTAATAATGTGACAATGAAGAGGAACATTTGCTTGACATATTCAAACTTAATTGACTTCTATGTGTCTCGCCATCTAGCAAGGCAGTAATGYTGATTTGCTTTTTATTAATAATGACTCTGATGTGGAATACTCTTCCTACACATTAGTGACAGGTTAGGAATACAAAATAGGTGGAGTTAGAGGGGAAAACGCTTTGTTTAGTGTTCCTCAATCCTCAGAAAATATTCTGTATTAGGTTTTGTTTAAGGTCCAAAGCAGTGGCAAAGCATTGAGCTCTCCTGTCCATGTCTCTCTTTTTTTTTAATGAGGTGTGTTGTAAACATTGTTCTACAGTTTAGTGCCAGTGTTTTAGAAAGGCAATACTAGAAGGTCATCACATTGCATGCACAGGTGGCCAGCCTTGAAATTCTCCCAAATACCTGATTGCATGAGATGTAGCTAAATGAAAATTGCCCATTTCTGTATAGAAAGAGGAAAAGATAAAGAAAGGATCTTTGTTTATTTTCTGAGGAGCACATTCTCAGCAGGGCTTTTTTTGTACTATTATAATTAGTTGCAAATCCAAGAAGGCTCTTTTCTGTYGGTTAAGCAGCTTCAAGTTAACCTTTCTAAAGGCAAAGCACTGCTCACCTCACTCTGGCATGGTGTGATGTTGGACCCATACTGGTATTAGATGAATGTAGAAAGGATAGTAACCAACAAGAGCGGAGCACAGAAATGGAGTAAATTAATCCTCCATCTCATTGCTGGTGAAGCAATCATGGTTGTTTACAGACYTCTTGAGCTCTTAACATTTTACTGCCAGGATTTTTGCTTCTTTGGGATACTGTGGTCACCKCTTTCCTAAAGTGCTTCTCAAAACTCTCCCAAGGGATCGTGGCCAGGGAAATGCACTGTGATCACTGCTTTCACCAGAAATGAGTTGGGGCACCTTGTCTCCATCTGCAGCCTCTGGCTGCTTATTTCTTGTCTCTGAGTCTCTCTGTTGTAGTATTGCTAATTATCTAAATCTGGAATTACCATGTTTGAATGCAGTAACTGCTGAGTTGAAAGCTGAAAATACTGATGAAAGTCTGTACTGGAATAAAGAGATTCCACTTGGTCTCTCATTTGCAGAGAGTCTGCATCACGGACTATTTCCAAATTAGTCTAAGACACCTATSTTACCAAGTGCTTTGATTGTTTGAAGAGTTAACATGTTAAATTTACTTCTTCACCACCCRAATTTACCCAATTTTAAATACTTAGCTGCCTTTTTTTTTTGATAATATGAGAGTGAAATGAAGATTTTTAGTAACAGCATTTTTCACATTGAGAGCAAAATTGAGTTTAATTTAGGATTTATTTCATATGCAAAGCATTTGTAATAAATTCAAGACTACTTGGAAGTCTGTATTTTGACATGACACAAAAAATAGTGCAATAACACAAATTTTCCTATTTCATTAACCATTCAGTGGTTAATGAAAAATTTCCAATGAAAAAACCCAATTTGAGGTAATAAAATAGAAAGTATTTTCAAGCTACTGAAACTTTACTCTGCATTTGAATAAAACTGTGGGAAAAGTGATTTTCATTGCAGATGCCATTATTTTGTGTATGACTACTAACTAGAAGCAAAAAGCTACTGCTAATGCTTAGCAGTATCTTGCTGAAAAATTGCAGTAATTTTATTTTATTTATCTGTGTTCATTCATGATTTTGTTGCTTCTTGAACCACAATAAAGTCCAAATTCCAATTAGTTAACAGCTTAACTATTCAGTTGTAGGGGTTTGTACAAGAAGGTGCTTTGAGTATGTGATTTCTGGATTTGGGGCCTTGATTTTTAGGTGGAAAAGTTGATGCCTTCTACTTACAACATTTTTTTAAAATTATTTCCTCATGGGATGCTTGGGAAAAACCCTATGTCAATCATTCAACCAAGTGCAGCCCAATACAGTCTTGATGTCTCACCAATTCAGAATTAAACTGTGAGAAAACTGATAAAAGATCCCCATTTTAATTTTTACAGAGCTTGTTTTGAGGGATCATATATGGGGGAGTGTTGAACATAGATTATTGTGTTAACAAATCTTCTTAGGTTTTTTGTYGTTGATGGAGGCTTTTGTGTTTGTTTGATTTTTTACACCAAACAACTATTGTTCTAATCCTCAGTTTCTTGTTGTATTTTAGTTATTTGACTTACAGTAGAAAGCTTGCAATGGCAGAACATGTTTGATTTTCATACAGTCCTACCCTCACCAAGCAGTCTGTTTATGTGCTGAGGAGAAGACAGCAATGCATATTTTTGGCTTTCCTATTCTTTGAAGCTGAAGTAATTATTTTTCATGAGATCATATTGTTACGGCTCACTGATATATTTTATAACTACGGGATAAATATAAGTTATGTGGCTATTCCTTCTTAGTTTTAGTAGCTGAAATGACAAAATGTAATAATGAATAAATTTTTCATGTTCCCATATTTTAATAAAGATGGATTTACAGTTAGCAATGCGATTCTTATGTATTTCAGTTTTCAGAGATTTTAGGGCAGAAAACTTGCCTGAAACTTCCCTCTASATTATGAAAGATGTGTTGTTATTTTAAGTAAGTTACACGTGACTTGTTTCACCAAAGCTTTCATAATTACAATTGCAATGCAGTTATTAAATACAAAATTAAAATTCAGCAATAATGAAGGAGATAAGGAAGAACTGTCTAGAAGATATATAGAGTTCATAAATGTAAAATGGTATTATGAACTTCAGTTGATATTGAAAACTACTATTCCACATTAGGAGCAGGGGAATAATACATTAAAATGTAAAAATGAAATAAATTTTAAAAACCAAACCAAAACACTTTATAATTTTTTTCATTTGATTTCAATTTGCCACAACACTGACTTCTGTTACTTAATTTCCTCATGGTTGAATGTCATGTATTTAAAAAAAATCAAATAATAACTTAAAATATTTGGAATTAATTTGATTAAATTGTAAAAATTGTTTTCCTTCATTCATGAGGCCTACAGAAAATCTTGCTAAGCTTGCTACACTTTCTTTGTGTCAAAGGGTAAAATTATTGAGATTTCTTTTAGTGGTGGCAAACTAGTAATGAATTTTCTACATAGTAAAATCAATTCTAAATTGTCTCTAAACTGTTCTATTCTGTTTATTCTGAGGTTGTGTAGTATTTTGTTATACTCTTAAGTTTGGTGTTTGATACAATACAGAAGTAGTGTTCCATTTTGGGGTATCATTATGGGTTTACTTATCGAAATCTGAGCAAGTTTAGAGATGTCCAGTGTCTGTGCTGAGCTGTGCCAGTCCTGTGGTTGTCAGGCAGTTGTGTCTAGAAGACAAAACATCACTTTCATGCTACTAAAGATCATCTCTGTGTTTTGTTTGTTTATGTTTTTTTTTTTCCTGGAGCCTATTTGCTACTGAAAGAGTACTGTTTTTGTTTAAGYATTTTTCAGACAAAATGTTCCCCACTGTCTCACACTGTTCACATGCTGTTATGTTCAGTCTGTATCTCATATTTCTCTGCTTTCAGCTTGTTTACATTGACACTGCAGAGAGGAAAGTAACAACAATAAGCCAAATCCATTCCCAAGTATCAGTATCTAAAAGGTCTATCCTAAACTGGAAAGCTTGAATGTACCATGCCAAYTGGGAGTACACCTCTGGCTTCTTATGGATTTCTCTCTTGCTTTTTGCCTGTTTGGGTTGTGGGGTTTTTCAAGGAGTGGGAAGGTGTTGATGATGTTTGGTTCAGATCTGTCCCGCTTGCCCTGCTTTRTTTTAGTAACCTCCACTAGAATTTATCATTGATCTTACTGAATAGACATACCACATGGTGACCATTTTTGAGTTTCATATTTACTTTAAGTCTATTCTTTCAGGGATCAAAGTAGTTTCCCAAAGATTTAGTTATTTTCCAAACATGCAGTTTACAGACTGATAGCTGTTTTACTGTGTATGTTTGTAAGATGTCAAAAAACCTCTTTTGGTTATAAATAGGCTCATGGTAAAAATTGTATTTGAGCTTGTGGCAAAAAAACCCAGTGACTTTATTGTTCTTGTTATTTTTGAAACTGGATAAAAGGAAATGAATATAGAAAGTATAAAATTTAAGCATCATTTAAATTGTTTGCATCTGTGTTCTCTTAGTCACAGTAATGATTGTGTAATTATCCAAGTGCATTGTTTGCCCAGGACAGATTTCCAGAATGAACTCTCCAAAACCTTGATAATCAAATCAAGCAGTGGGGATGTGCTMGCTGAGGATGGTAAACTTCAGAAGTTGGATTGTTGACTTAAYGCATATTTGAAAATCTGTCAGCCAAGACCCGAAGGATTAAGGAAATTGGGAAAGGAAGTTATGTTGCAACATACATGGGGAGAAAAGGCAAAGCCATTATTTGGCAAAGAGATGTAACTTTGTATTGAAAGGATTCTTTTATGAATGCTTTTTACGGTAAATAAAGTCTTGACAAGCATTCATCATAAAAATTGTGATCAATTGAGTCAGAATACAGGTAATAGGAGGAGGCCAATAGGATGGAAGCTATCCAGTCAAAGGAATATTTTAAATTATTTATTTCTCATCTGTGCCATACTCAGAACATGGACAACCCTAATTACCAAAGACTCGGTCATCATACCTTCATCTTCACTCCCAAATTTTTTACCTCCTTCCCCCCAGCGGTGCAGGAGAATGGGAAAGGGTTGTGGTCAGCTCATCCCACGTTATCTCTGCCATTCGTATCTCTTCCTCAAGGGRAGCACTCCTCACACCCTTCCCCTGCTCCAGTGTGGGTCCCCTGTGGGGTCRCAATTCCTGACASCAAACCTGCTCCAGCAYGGAGCTCCTCTTTCCACAGGTTCACTCAGGTCCTGCYAGGAGTCTGCTCCAGCCCAGGTTCCCACAGGGTAACAGCTTCCTTCAAGCACATCCACCTGTTTTTCCATGAGGTCTTCAATGCACTGCAGGTGGATCTCTGCTCCCTTGTGGACCTCCAAGGGCTGCAGGGGCACARTTGCCTTACCATGGGCTGCAGGGGCATCTCACCTCTGGCACCTSCTCCCCTCCTTCTCCACTGACACTGSTGTCTGAAGGGCTGTTTCTCTCACATATTCTCACTCCTCTATCCAGCTGCAATTGCTCTTGCACAGTCATTTTTGCCCCTCTTCTTGTGTGTGTTGTCCTGGGGGCACTACCACCRTGGCCAAGGGGCTYAGCCTTGGCCAGTGGTGGATCTGTCTTGKAGCTCGCTGGCATTGTTTCCATATTCCAAACCACACCTTGTGTATTGAAATGCAAATTTTGCAGAAATTATGAGCTGAAGTGCAGCTGATCTTTTAAAAATCTATTTGATAAATTGCTCTGATGAAAAACATACTCCAACCAGGCAAGGCTTCTTGTACTCTACATTTCTAACAGTGCAACCTTTTTTAGCAGTTCCCCATCTTGTCCTTCAGCAAAATTGGGTTTCACGATTAAAATGTTCCTCTGGGTAATTACTGATCTGGAGATAGGCTCAGGCAGAACCCCGCAGAACTCACACCACTGAGCTCAGGGCCTCACCAGGTGAGGATGTGTATGCCTGTCTGTTGAGAGTGAGCAGGAGATGGAAAGAAGAGCTGAGCTGTAAAGTTGTCTTTGCATCCTCCCTTTCACATGGGAGTCTTAATCACCAGCTCAGGGATGTGACCAGGTGTGTGTGTGTTGTGGTGAGTTTTGTGTTGTCTGTGGAAACTGTGAGTAGGAAATAGTGCAAAGTTTATAGGACCCACAGAATGGGCAYCTGTGGAAAGATAAAACCTGTGATTTATTAAATTTTGTGTGTTGGGCCCACTGATAACTGCTCCCATGTGGATCCCATCCCTTACACCACATATAAAACAGACTGAAACGGCTTTTTTTCCACAATACTTTTAATTGTCAATAACCGTTTAAACTAGACTGTTAAAAGCATTCATTTGCAATTTTCATTCCTTGCAAATTGAACATTTGTAATCCTTCTACATACTAATTATTTATCCTTTTTTTATATGCATAAAATCATGAGGCACATAAAATTGCTGGGCCAGAATTAACTAAAGTTTATTATTTATGAGATCAAACAGACGGTTAATGGGTTTGGAAAGTGAACTACTATAGAATTCCTTATGTATGTTTCTTGGAGATTATTTAAAATGGGTATGTTGGAGCTAAGTTCTGTTTCGGCTTAAATGTTAGGAATTTTGTTATTCACTTTAGGGAGTCTAGATTTTAATATGYTTTGCTTCATCACAATCCACCATCTGCCTCCTCAGGTGAGGGACACGTGAGGGATCTGTGAACAGTTTCCATAAACAGCTGGTTTGCACCTGGGAGGGCAGAAGGAAAGGTATCACTTTTGTGACAACTWTTTGCTTGCCAGTGGACAGATAGGAGAGACAAAGAGCTAATACTTGGTTACTGTTTTTCCTTCTCTTGTCACCAATACTATTAAGTTTTTTACAGTCTCTTGCTCTCTGTGGTTTTGTCTCCCTTTCTGTCTCTGGAGCATCAGTAAGAAGGGCTTTGTTTTGAAGGTGCTGTGCAACTTATCAGTGTTTTGTGTTATTTATTGGGAATCACTGGGACCAAGGGACAGTGATATACTTTGAGATGTTTTTCCTACCATAGCATCTCCACTGATATGAACAGTTTGATTAAAGAGAGTCATAAAAATTCTTCCTTCAGGAAAGATATTACTAAAACATTTATAATCAGTTATAACTGAAGTATCAGCTCACAGAAACAAACTCCCCTGCTCCTTGTCAACCCTGAGTTTTCTCTGTGTTTCGGAACAGAAGTGTGAAATCTTCAGAACAATGTCCTCTTTTAAAAGGATTTTCTTCCTTTGTGGTAGACAGGGGAAGCAGCTTTGAAAGACTGTGATAAAGTGGTACAAATCTACTCTGAGCTGKAGGTTATTTATTGAGGCTCCAGGTATTTTTGCCAGTAAGGGTTAGGAAAAATAAATTAATCCAATTATCTTGCTGTTTTTATCTGTCMTTGGATCTGTTTTTCTGTCTATCTTGTCCTTATGTGGTCTGTATTATATTACTGTGCAGGATAGTTAGATACCGCACAAAACCAGGAATGACACRAACTGTACCTGACAGAACTTAATCTTGCACTTGTAAGCGTATTAGATGTAGTAACATTTCATTATATCTCTAWAACATCCTCTAGAGGGGATGTAGCTCCTGAGAAGATTGGCACGGAGCAAGGCAGTTCCTATCTCAAAATGTTGGGTTTTCATTAGATRTTTCTGTCTTGCAGTGGGAAAATAAAATTTCAGCCATATGGACTTGTCAATCTTTTTTTTTAATAGGGAGAAGAGGTTTTTTTTTAATAGGGAAAAGGACTAGCCTGATTAATGAGTAACCAATAAATGTGGGATTTTCTTCTTTTTTGAATCAAGGTAAGATGACTTCATATCTAATCACTTTGTATAAAGTAAAATAATAGGACATTTTGTGCTCCTCTGATCTTGAACCTATTTTTATGTAGAGATTTCTAGCTTTGACTGTCCAAATTTATAAACACAACTGCTGAACAAGAGTATGTTAGGGAACGTTTCTGTTGCTACTTAGTGCTCCTATTGAAGTTCCTTTGACATAAACTTTATTTTTGGTTTTATTAATCTACCTTTCTTTTCTCACAGTTGGTTTTGTTCCCTAATAATTTAATTAATCATCTTCATATATCTCATTTGCTGTAGCAAGTKAGTCTTCCACATCCCATCTGTATTGCTTTAATTTACTGATTATAATTTGCTCATTATAATTTATGATTAAGTCAAGAAAAATTCTTTCATCTGTTGTGATGAAAGTTGGGTCTCTTTGGAGTAGGTTACTTGAGATTTTATGCATTTTCAGGTAGCATTCATAAATTAGCATATCTTTTGCTTAAAGAAAATCCCAGCCCATAAATTTTACTTCACTGTAATACATTGCTTCGACACATTGGAAAGAGATAAAAATTTGCCTTTATTTTGTATGAGGTAAGCTCTASTAGATTAATGTATTTCCAGTGATAAGGTAGTTGGCTGCTTTAGCAAGGTAAGGCAGTGGATCTACTCTGGATCAGTCTGAGCAAACCTTTCAGTGGCTGAGAAATTGCCACAAGGGAGGACAGCAGTGGGTGCTGTAAAATCATGAACAGGGAATGTACAGCAGTGGTTTTTGAGAATCAGTTATCCTTGAGATCAATATTATTTCATATTTCTAATGAGAGTATTTTGTGCTCAAAGGATAAAAAATATTGCAACTGTTAGGAAGAATTTGGGAGTTCTGCAAAAGAATGGGGTAATGTCATAGGAGATGAGATGATCTTACGGAATGGAGTTACAGAAATGTTACTTAATACTGCAAAGCACAAAGTCATTAATTTGCAGATGAAAAGCAGGAATGGGTGCTGCAAATGAAGAACTGGAGGAGCATGGGGACTAGGGCAGGGTGTCTTACTTTATTATTGGCACAGGCTCGTTGACTTCAGAGATTGGGATTGAATGAAAAGCCTCATTAGATTTCTCGGGTTGATGGAAATTGCTGTAAAATGTTAGCTTTTATCATGGAATCCTCTTCTTAAATTTAAATTTTTCTCCATTTTGAGAGTGTGAAACACCAAAACAGAATGTGAATCCTAAAATGCATCTTTTGGTTTCTCATGGGGATATAAGAACCATTTTGGTTAACAGTTTAATTTTTCTCACTCTCAGGCAACTGAAAATTTACTAGTTTTACAAGTCCAACTGAAATTTTACTAGATTTTCCATCTTTATGCTGTTTAAGGGAAACAATTCCTTAGGGAAACTGTAATAAAAGTAGACAAAATTGCTTAGAGACACATGCAATAATAATTATATCAGGCAAGATGTAAGCAGAAGTGCCAAGTATTTAATGCCATTTTGAAAGGCATTGATGTGTTTTAATCTGGAATACTGTGTATAATTTACCATCACTAATCAAGCAGGTTAAACTTGCGCTTAGTAGGAGAAGTTCTAGAAGTGAAAATTTGCTTTAAGAAAAAAGATACTAAAGGCACTTGGCTGTCCAGGGTGAAAGCTAAAAAGGGAAATCATTGTCTTCCATGAAAATAGCAYAGGAGAGAGAAATTACAGGGTGGGATCTCAATTATTGAGGATAAAGGCTAGAGCAGGTAAAAGGATATCAAATGAGGCAGATTTCTGCCTAGGAAAGCAGCAAGGTAAAAATATTCCAGTATAACAAGGGGTGGTAAAAACTCTTCCTTGTCCTGTTATCTCTTCCTCATCTGGATGCAAAGGTCATGAATTCAATTCCTGTAGAGGCCATTCACTTAAGAGTTGGATTTGATCCTTGTGGGGCCCTTCCAACTCAGAATATTMTGTGATTCTCTGATAATTTAAGAATAAAAGAATATGAAACATTGTGTGAAGTAGCAAGGAGAGAGRCTTGATCACCCAGGAAACCTTTTTCATTTGAGTTTGGAATATCTGCTTAAGGGCCTACAAACTGTCCACAGCTTACAGTTTTAAATCAATATATCTGGGTTGGTATTTACTGCAGCTAAAGGTAAGCTTCAGTGAACTTCCAAAGAGTTATCGCTAGAAATAGTAATTAGAAGTCTTAGTTGCTACTGCTGTGCTTCTTGTTATTAGGAAAATGCCAAGATATCCGTAAACACCCTTAAAAATCCAAAACAAAACAGAAAAAAAGCCATAGACAAAAATCTGTCACCCAAAACAGTAAGCCAAATTAGACTTACATGATGCATCTGATGTAAAGAATTGAATGATGACAATTTAGGTAGCAGTACTTAAAATATGTCCCTGGATACTGTTTATTGACAGCAGAGTTTTTCAGTGGCCCATGCCGCTGCTTTCTAATTCAGTATTTCATCAGAATTTACCAAAGATGAATCCTACTTTGTCACTACTGCTTGAGTAACCAGAAGTGCTACTAATTAAGAGCTTTCAATCCACCTGGACAAACCAGATATTTGGAGGTACAGAACGCACAGATCTGCCCTGCAGATTTAATTACAGTATTATATTTTCTGCCACTTAAATAATTGGGAAGAAATTTACGGAGAGGAAGACTAACTAGAAGGAGCCAGACAAAAAAAGGTCATCTAGGATGAAATACACAGAAGAGGGAGGCAAGGGGAGAAGGAGCCATGAGAGTGGTGGAGTTCAAAATAGGTCATAACTAGAGGAAAAGATGGTGAAAAAAATGGCACATGGTTGGAGCAAGCTTTTTTGATGCAGAAAATGCCCAGGAAGAAATGTAAGAGTAGGCCTATTGTCTTTAGAAAGCCCAGTGATCTCCACAAAAGGATGCTGCTGACTTCACTCTGGCTTCCTCCCAGCATTTCTTTTCTCAAGAGCAGGAAGAAAGGAAATCTCACAAGAATGAACAGTTCATTCAAAATTATGCATTTTGAGCACTTAACACCAACGTTTAAGTTTCATTGTATAAAACATCACAATGAAGGATAACCATGAGAAAAATTGTCTTTGCTCTCTGTCACAAAGGAGCTGGAATGAATAAGCAACTGGGGGAAAAAAATGAAGGAATTGATGAAAAATGTGGTAAGTAAAGAATGAAGTTGTGGTAGCCATAGAGAAGATGGTTATGCTACTTTGGTTTGACAGAGGAGATTTGAGCTCTTGAAGTGCCATTGTGACACCAAATAAATTTCAGTCATRTGCAAACGTTGATACGACATCCTTCTTGGGCGATGAATTTTTTTAATACGATCAAAAGGCAAGCTSTTTTCCCTCTTTTGTCTTTAAATACTGCTGTGAAATCACAGTCTAAAAGGAAGTTATTCTGGCACGTGATACAGTGCTGAAGAGTTTTGTAGCACRTTTTAGACATGATGGGGACAGGGGCATATCACAGACAAATTTTAGAGCTTTTTGTTATGATTCGTCATAACCTTAGAATAGCCTAATGGAAGAGTCTCACAGAAAGCCCAAATATATACAAGGAACAGATGGCAGTTTCTGTTCTGAGTCCGTGTCCGTTAAATAGATTTCACACATATCTGTTGTGCATGAGGAGAGGCATGAGCAGAACACTGCAACGTTTGACCTCTGTATTGTGCCTTTTTCTATGTGAAATTCAGCTACAACATGCTCTGAAGTGAAGGATGATTAGTGGCTAGAGATACTGTTGCTTTCTTTGACTTAGAAGTGCCTTGGTGTTTCATTTGAGAAAAAAAATGGAGTAATTCAAACAAGCCATTGTGGATTAAGATTCTATTGAACATAGGATTTACTTGAACCTTAAGAAATTTGTTTCTTATGAAAATATAGGCAYTATTCCATTTAAAAAGGGCACAAGTTAAAGCTCTGACAGCAACCAAGGAATTGCAAGAATCTAGAAATGTGGTGTATGATGCCTTTTCTATTGATTATGAATTTTGAAAGGTCAACCCCCATCAGAACATGGGRGAGAGTGAGATGATGGCTGTGTCAGTTTGGTTCAAATAATGTTTTTTTGACATTTCTCGTGGCCTTATCAAGCAATCTATTTTTTGCATTATGATGTTTAGTAAATGTATTTATCTTAGTTCTGAACTTTGAGGTGTATTATGAAAGTTGTGGTGTGTTACAGTTCTGATTACTGATGAGACAGCACAGTGGGGCTTCAAGAACTGCCAGCACGGGCTGGATTTAGATAGTAATGATCAAGTGCTCATCAGTTCCTGCAAGATTTCATCTGAAGTTAAATGATTAGATATGACACCTGAATGTTTCCTAAATTGAAACTCCATTCTGTGTCTTGGAAATTCAGATGCAGTTGTCACTATTGCAGCACTAATTGTCWTTATAGCAAGTAATTCTTTCCTTGTGGAATAAGGCACTAATTCCCATAGATGGAGATGGGAAAGCTGGGACCATAAAGCATAACATTGGAATGGCATAGTGATTTTCTGGTCAAACTAGGCTTCATAAAGTCTATGGTTAATCTATTGTTAATTTCAGGTATTGAGTTATTTTATTCTTTATGGACTCAATTTATATACAGAATTAAAATTAGGAGCAACACAACACCTCTGTTATATAGATTTTTGCTTTATGTTTACATTTGTCTGTATTAAATGTGAGTATGCTTGTTTCTGGTTTGATGGCTTGACTGCTCAGCTTCAAAATGTAATTTCCTTAGCTGGTGTTAAAAATATCCTATCCCTATTTTATTCTAGAAACAATGCAATATTTATAGTTATTCCATGAAGTATTTATATGTTCTGGCATGCTTCAGTCTGTTTGAACTGTATGAATATAAATGATTACAGAAGGTATGAAAAAGAGAATAAATTGTTTTGAGATTTGTGTGTTCAGGATCTGTGAAATTTCTTTTTTTGCTGAATTGCTGAGGAATGCCAGACTGTCTAGACYGAAGTCTAGAAGAGTAAACTCCACATCCTGTCTGGTCAGTAAATTAAAAGTCAATTCAGTAAATTAAAGATTTCTTTGGTTCTCTGCATTCTTATGGTGATAATTCTATCAATTAGAGATTTCAGAATCTCAGCTAATGATACTTCTTTGTGGTAACTTGTTCTCAGATTTATTTTGCTTGTATATGTAGACTTTAACAATCAGACAAGTTAATTTGAAGTCTGTCCCATTCAATTAAATTCTAATTCTTTTTCCTTCTTCTATGAGAGTTTTTTTGTTGAGTCTTAATGATGCTAAATAGTTTTATACAATGGAAACAACAATCTTTTTTCAACATCCTATTTAGAGAGCAAAGGGCAGTTGGCAAGGATTATTTTGGTATGCACCTGGATAAAAGTGTGGTGAAAAGATCCCTACTGATAGACTGTCCTGCATAATTCACAAGAAATCCTAAGTCTGCACAAAGCATATGAAAAGTCCTAAGAAAATCAATAAGGCTACTTAAAGCTCTGGGCTCGTTGCAATTTATTTATGTTTTTCTGAACTGAGGAAAATACCAATCATATCAGTAAAATAAATAAAGATCTTTGGTGTTTGCTATTTATTCTTTCCTGTGCTCCTTTTTCATGTCACACTTCATATTACTGCTGTCTTGGTTCCARTATTAAAATGATCCTGGCAGGCTAGATTGAATTTCTGACTAAAGTTCAGATTTGCTTTGATACCAGGGAAATACTGTTTCCAGTAGGGTGAAGTGACATTGGGAAACATCTGGTCAATTCTTTGCCTCTTCTGGATGCAGTTTTGCCTTTGGGAACTGAAAGCTGCATCTGAAATGCAACTGTGAAAACTTTATCACCTAAAATACTTTTAATTAGAAATCATTCACAGGTTTAAACCTTGGATGACTGGTGAATTTGTGTAGCGGGTCCTTCTTTTGAAACAGATGTGTTTATGTTTTCTTACAACACAAATATTGTGTTATTCATCACAGTAGGACTTAATTATTGGTACATTCTTTCTGAAGATGATGGCATGAGAGGGAAGGTATCATCCTTTTTGAACGTAAGAGAGGTATTCCATCCAAARAGAAGAGGTGTTCTTGGAGTTCTTTTAGTTATTTATTCTATAGACCTAGAGAGAATTGAGTCTAATCTTTAACTGGCAAAAACCAATATTGTTCCAGTGACATAAATGCTGACTGAAAATTTTATTTTCAGTATTGTACCAACCAAGAATGTGGTACATAAAATCTGCCAAGATTAATAGATGTGCTGTGCAAGTCCTCATGCTGTATTTGTCTTCTCGATATCATGATGAGTGGGCACAAAGACAATTATGTGGGCATAGCAATGACAAAGTGATCTTCAAGTTGATTACAGAAGATAAAAAAGGCCTAAGTGGTGAGGAGTTAAAATATGTTTTGAAATGTAGTTATCATACTTCACTTGCCTCTGTGGACCAATTAAAAAAATGAAAAGAAACTACATGCAAAGAAGAGGCAGCCATAGAAGGGGAAAGCTAAAATGTAAGTTATAATTATAGGAATTAACTGATGTGCTTAAGGTTGAAGTTCAATGAATACTTGAAGTTGCCAGGGCTTTTTATTCCCACTCTATTGCCACAGTCACCTTCTGGAACTGCATGTTTCAAAGGATCAAGCCACTCATTAGGTTGAAGAGGCCTCTGTCTTTTGAGTCCAGCCACGGATGGTACTCACAGAATTTCGGCTGCTGTTCAGGAGGTCTGTCAGAATGTTTGCAGTAGGTGCAGGGCAGCTTAACTGGCTCTAGCTGCATGGTAGAGCAAAGCTGATGGTAGAGCAAAGATGCTGAGCAAAGCATCTGCGTCTCTTGCATTTGTAATTGAAGTGCTGGGACCCCTTCCTGTGTCAGGGTGTGCTGGTGCCAATCTGGCCCACGTGGGGAGTGTGAGTGAGGATTCACTGACTGACTCCTGTGATGAAAGGCAGAAGGCCAGGGCAGGTATGGCCTCTTTCGCTTAAAGCAACTCAGCTTTTCGTTTTAAACATCACTCTAGTCTGCCCTACCACATAYTTGGAAATGTTCAAATAAAGCTCTGTACCTTGCATATCTGCAGAAAAATGTATTTAATATCATAAACCTGAAATTATCAGCCTTCACTGCAGATCTAATTAAAATAATAGCCTTGAACCAAACGTTCATTATCCCACGATTTTGCCTCTGGACGTCAAAGTCTTCATGATTAAAATTGAAAAAGCAGACAAGTAAATGCCATCAGTGAGCTTTCATAGTGTGCATATACTCAGGCACGTGCACAGGTACAAACACACACACGTGCCTCGYCAGTTGACACTGTCAGTGTTAGAGGACTCTTACAGAACTTGTGATCATTCTCAGATGGTAGTCTAGATACTTTTGGGTACTGAGTTTGAGCTCAAAGTCCTTTTTAAATTCAATCTTAGCTGCTTTGCATTTCTTCTTTAACTCTGGTGTTCTGCCTTGAAGTTCCTTTAATGGGTCAAATATATTTTATTTTAAATTGAAATTCACAGTGTAAGTTTGTGATAGAAGATTTTGTAACTTCTCATACTGGAAGAATTAGATGTAATTAATTGCAAAGTAAATATTACATGTAATGCGCAGTTTGATTTTTCTTTGCTGGATATACCATGTCATTATCCAAATACAATGCAACCTTTATGCTCCAGAGTCAGATCTCAAAGTAGAATAATTGCACTTCATCTTCCAAATCCTCACCACTGTCTTCAAGTAGAATATCCAAGTATAGTTGTGCTATAATTTCTCTCTTTTTTTAGGGTATTTTCTCTGTGAACCTAGAAAATATAGTTTGTTTTGCATGTTTTTGAAATTGTAACTATACCCTCTCTAGAAAGGCATTTCTTAATCCATTTCAGAATCAAGAGCTGAAGCTCTTGGTTCAGTTGAGAAGTTAAGGAGAAGGTGTTCTTGGCCAGGATGACAGCTAATGATTAGATCTGAGGGAGAAGAGTGGTGGAAGGGATGTGATGAAGAAGGATGGGGAGGGCTTGAAGGTGACATGATGAAAGCCTTAATTGAAAGCATTGGTCTGAGTAAGATGGTGGGTTTCGAATAAATATTAAAACCCTGGAGTTGTAACAGAGGAGGAACTGCAACTCTGTGAGTGGATATGGTCCTTCAGGCCAGGGCGATTTCAGGGCTCCTGGGTGAAGAAAGAAAGAAAGAGGGGTCAAGAGAGGGTATCTTTAAATAGGACCCTTCTGTAAGGGCAGGACTCATGCACCTTTCTCAATTATCATCTATTTTTTCCTCTCCCTTGTCTGAAATGGAGCAGCCTTATGTCAAAGCCTTTGCTCATATTTTGTTTCTTTGTTATCTCATACAAATCATTGTAGTGTTTCCTTGCCATATTTCTTTCTTTTAATGGTGAGTAAATTCAGATGATATGGAGATGCTCAAGTGCATGTGACCTGGGTTTTCTTTAATGGATGACTCTGGATTGAGACAAACTGGAGTGAATAATGTTTCACTATTTACTGCTTTAATACGGTGTGAACTATCACAAAAAAATCCTTTTCTACTAGTAGAATTGTTACAGTAAAAGTTTTCAGCMGAGCTTTTAATTTCTACCAATAGCCCCAAATTTTTTCAAGAGACTGACATACTGCATGTGCCTTTCTTCACTGTCCTAGCCCTCTCTAATTAACCCATGTGCTAATTTAAGAACCTCTCTTTCTTCTTTCTGAGACATTGGTGTGAGATCAGAAATAAACCTTCTTGCTTTCTGACCAGAGAACTGTCAAAGATGAAGAAGAAYGTTTGCAAGTCATAGCTGAGCTCAGAAGAGCCTTACTATTGAGGTTATGGTCTGTTCTGTGGCAGGCATTAAATACCATTCTATTGCCACATTTCTGTTAGCTAAGAGGAGCTTGGGTCTCACTCTGACCCTTGTCTCTCTGTCTAATTTCACAGAACTAAATTTCCTTGAGGTCTGTGAACGACCTTTTCTCCTGGAAGTTTTTGTAATACCATATTTGAAGAACCTCTTTGTGGGTCATATTGGAAYAAAAATGAAAGTTAAATTTAACCTTTATTGATGGAATTGGGGCTTGCAAACTTACATTTTTTCATAGAAGTTTTAACAAAACTCATCTCGAGTTTTGCTGGAGCTTTGCTATTATGCCAAACAAAAGGGAATATTACAAAGACAGAATYACTTAGTATAAAAACTTGGTGCTTGACTTTTTGTGTAACTTCTGAGCTTGGTGTTGGGTTTTGACATTGGAAATTTTTTGGCAGAATCAAATTGATAAAAGGGAAATCTAAACTCTGGAAACATTTTAATTAGTGCCCAAGCTAGATGAAATGCAAGCTTTTTTCTTTTTTTTTTTTTTTTTTTTTACTTTCATTTTTGCTAAAGAACACAAAGTAGCATCATAGAATAAGCTTGAGTTGGAAGGGACCCATCAGGATCATTGAGTCCAGCTCCTGGATCACTGAGTCCAGCTATTGGCCCTGCACAGGACACCCCAAGAATCACATCATGGGCCTGAGAACATTGTCCAAACTCTTCCTGGACTCAGGTTCGGTGCTGTGATCACTTCCCTGTACTTGGTATTTGGTTAAAAGGAAAACTAAAAAAAATATTACCAGATAGTGTCTGTTTTGAGTAACAGTTTTGCGAACTGGAATGCATTTGGCTTCTGCGGGATAACTAAACCCAAATTATACAATGGTTGGAGCTATGTAGTCACATGCCTTATTTAGTGCTGGTGCCATAGTCTGTTGAATTCTGTGCAGATTTAGAAGTTGGGAGATATTCTCCCAGTGAAGAGTGAGTTCATGCCAAGAGCTGGGACAAACTTCCTTACCGAGAGGCACCTTGTCCTTGACAAGGGCCCTTTCAGGAGGAGTTGAATTCCTTATTRCCCAGTAAATTTTCCTTGCTACTTTCTTTGAACAAGTAATTGGTTTTAACCCATAAGAAATGAGGAARAACTCAACTTTTGTGTATATCTTGATGGTATCTGTACCAAAATGTATGTAAACAGCAATCATCCACAACCACAGCTCTTCCTGCATTATCATTTAAGGTATAGAATCCATTGACTTCTGGAATTTGGGTTTATCATATATACATATAGCGTTTTCCCCTACTTCAGACTTAATGATATGAAGAATGTCTTTGAAGAGTTTTCAGAGTAACTCTTACCCATATCTAGACGTGATTGACATGGGGATGGAAGATTTAAAAATGATGTGCATTCATTTCTCATCTTTGCAAGTGGATTATTGAGGGGAGGTTTATGTCCTTGTGGAGAGCACCTTATCTTCTCAGTTTCAATTTCTTGCTCTTGGAAGGTGGCCATCCTGCAACTCTCCATAAAACAGTTCTGGAAACATGGGCATGCTAAGAGCTTCAATATGATTAGTAATGCTAACTATTGAAAAAGAACTAGGCAGGCTTTCAAGGGTTCTAACCAAAGTTTTATGAAGTTCTGTAACAGGATTATTGGCAAAAGTAAGCGTAAACCCCTGAATATTTGAGTAAAATAGTTTATTTTAAAATGTGTTTAAAAGGGCACTGAATTTTTAGAGCACTGGTTATTTCAGAAAGTTTGCAAACAAGGTAGGTAAAATGTTCTAGAATAAAGTATACTGTAAAGACATTAAAAAGTCTAGTTGTGTTTTTAATATTTTACAGTTTATTTGCTGATGTTACAAGTCCATTACTGCAGTCCAGCTAAGCTTAATGTTAATAAATGGAATAGTGGGCTCCAAGTAAGTTGTGGAGAGTGTCATTGGTAATTGCAGCTTAGTGATACCTACATTGTTTGACAGATTTGAGGAATAAGAGATGATTCAGGAGGAGCTGTGCCTATTCTGGTTTGGGTAATGGGATTTTTTGCCAGGCCAGGAGATTAAGAGTGTGATAATGACCATGGATTTACTTCATCACAATTCTTGCTGGGTTTTCTTAACTTCATTTAAGAGTTCCAACCTTCAGTCTTTTAATGGGGTYGCTTCACAAATATGCTTGATATTCTGAAATAACTGTAAAAGTTTCCATGTGAGTCCTCTAGGGTGAACTCAATAATTAGAAGTTACTGCACTAACCTGCTTTTCTAAGAATCAAAASACGTATAATTCTCTTTTACCCTGGAATTTTTTAATAATGATTTACTTTCAGTTTACAAATTATGTTCATAATACTGGAGTTGATCATTAAAACTATTAGCGTGTACAAAACCAGTGTGGAAATGGTTGATGTATACAATAGAGGAGTATTCTCCAAGTTCCTACTGCAGCTTTCCTACATCTGGTTTGTATCATTCACAGTAAAAGTGGCAGATGTTGGGGGCATTTATATGAAAATTTATTCTCTAAACCTAAAGACAGAATTGGAGAACTTGTTTGAGTTGATTTTATTTTAAAATGCCTCTATTGAGAGTAGAGGAAAGGCTTACCTTCTGCAATTTAAGGAAATCTGGCAGAGAGGTGGTGTGCTGAATGAAGCACATCATTTCCCTGAAGCAGAGGAGCATATTTTGAACTTACTACAATGCTTTTTCAGCTTCCTGGATGTTATTGTATCCATATGAATTTATGTAATCTAATTGGAAAATTTTTTGAATACTGTAGACAGTAAGATCAAAGAACTTTCCAAAAAGAGCAGGAAACTAAAAGGTCATAATTCTTTTTTTAACCACTGGACCCCAGTTAGTGCCTTACCCAGGTAAACAAAAGCAGAAATATTGGGTAACTCAGAGCAGTTGGAAAGGCAGAGTTTGTATGTAGAGACTGCAGTGTAATAAAATGTCAGCTCTGAAAGCAGACCTAAGAGAAWGCCAGGGAGGGTACATCTTGCCACATTCCTTAGAGAGAAGGAAATATATTCAGAGATGAGAGTGGCAAAGGAAGAGGAGATTGTTTCATTCTTCCTATCCTCACCTTAAGGACTGATTCCCATTACTGTGTTGTAAGAAATAGCTTTTCCATGAGTAGGTTAAGTTTGCAGAGCTTTGAAAGCTTAATTGGCTTTGCTGCATTAGCAATAGGTCATTTTGGGTCTTCATTGTTTYGGGAAGTGTGGAGCATGATGGCAGAGAGTCATAGGGTGGCAAACTGCTGAGAGCCTCTGGGAGCAGATGTTGAACCACAGGCCCCAAAGCTGACATTCTTTATGATTTGGAATCCTCTAATAAAGAAAAGTGCWTTTGTTAAGTGGTTATTTTTTCCTTATCTATTCTCAGGGTTGCTCTTGTGGAAAATATTCCTGAAGGGATCAACTATTCAGACAGTGCACCATCCCATTTGTCTCTTTTCCAAGGCTGGATGAATTTGCTTAATATGGCTGAAAAGTCTGTTGACATAGTATCTTCCCAGTGGGACCTCAATCACAGTCATCCATCAGCATGCCAGGTATGTTCTAGCCTAACAAAAGAGTGGGACCTTAACAGTCTGTTCTTGTTGTCAAACTATTCAATTTACAGAACTAAAACCCTTCCCTGGAGCAGAACTATTTGTTCGGGTAGTTTAAAAAATCATTTTCTTACGGAGATTTTCCTGCGAATACAAAAGTTTCTGAGAGTGGTGGTGCTTGGAATAGATAATAATCAACATATACTCATAGCACACCATCCTAGGAAAGAAAGTCATGGAACCTTAAAAAAGCTGTCAAATTCTATCTATATTAGCACATCCACCTATTTGGGAATATTTGTAAATCTATACAGTTATTTTCTGTTTGGTGCTACTGATGAAATAAAAAGGCAAGCATGTGTATTAATTCTCCAGCCAAATAGATGGATAGAATTACAGTTACAAAAAACAATGTAGATGATTCACAGCTTTTCAAAATTGAGCTTGGAAGGGAGAGGTGTTCAAGACTTCTGCAATAAGGACACTGTGGAAAATCATAAATCATAGTGAATAAGGCAGATATGTATTATAGTGATGCTGTGCCAATGAATATTCTTGAGAGCAATCCTCTTAGAAATTTGGCCAGGGCAGTTTTCCATTTAGTATCACTTGTGAAACTAAGATATCAAAGAATTGATAGGCTGAGAGTATCTCCTATTTCCACTAAATAGATTCTTTGCTGGAAGGGACCACTCAGCTGACATGAAATGGGGCTAAAATGACAGCCAGGTAACTGTAAGGAATTGGCTCTATTATACTGTGGTATAAACTCTTGGCTTTCCTTTCTATTTTTGTTGATGTTGTGCAGTGAATAATGCCTTTTGGCCAATGATAGGCAAATCCTGGTATTATGAGCCACTGTATTCTGCTTCTTTTGGAATAGACTGTAAGCCTAGCTGAGCAGCCTACATGAACTTTTCTTCAGAATAAGTTTGCTGTGTGTCCATTTAAAATAGTGAAAATCTAAGGTGAACAGATAAATAGAAAATGTAATGCAAAGCCTTCATTGTTGAATGCTTATAAATACTGGAATACAGCTTGTGAATAAATTTATAGAATATCAAAATATTGACATCTTCTATAATGTAATTATGCAGCTAAGTTTGATTTAAATTTATTGCCTAAGTAACTTGGAACCCATGTACTRTCATTCAAGCAGATGAATTCCAAGAGATAGTGCCTTAGATGTTTCTAGGATGTGCATGAATTGATATGTGCATGAATCTTCCAAAAATGTTTTGTTTGAAAAAAATTCAGCATGTCATTTGGTTCAAAACTGGTAGAGCCTAACAAATCMCAAACAGAGCACAAAAAAATAGCAAACTGGAAATTGTAATTTCAGTAGTTAAGCATCAGATCCATTCCCTGTTCCACAATCACATTGCAAAGTGAAAACTGTAAGATGCTATTCAGCAGGGAAAGGACAAAGAGACATCTAAATGGATTTGGTCTTTTATCCTCAAATGTACAGTTGAAGACAGAAAAATAAAACATTTTTCATAATATTCTGTTCTAGTTATCTGTTTCTGGCTGCTAGTGGTCTTAGAAAAGTGAGTAATTACTTCTGTACAAAGGCAATTAATATTCCAGTCGTTTCTTCATTTGTACAGCAGTGTGGGCTGAGCAGCTGATAGATCTTTCTGTCAAGCTTGTCTATTCATGCTAAAACACTATATTGTTATTGGCCAGTCTGATTGCTAAAAAATGGCTAAGAGGCAGTGTTTCTTAGCAAATTGCTGCCCCAGAGAATGTACACAAAGCTCAGTCAGTAAAAGGGAGGGGAGAAAACTTGTGCTTTCYCCACTTGGTGAAATGAAAGTGAAATTTCTGAAGAGCTTCAGCAACTATAATCTAGTAATYGATTGAAGAATAAGTCAAATGTCCTCAAATCTTTGTAATTTGAATTTGTGGAAATTTGCCCAACATAGCAGAAGCWTTATGAAAGGTAAGGGGGAGAGATGCAAAATTCCCAGGTAGTACAGGGCTTAGTGAATGAGTTCTGGTTGCTCCTTGAATGATTCTTGTTTTTTAGAAACTAAGGACCTAACCATTTTCCAAATGGTCCCATATCCTGCTATAATTAGCAATTTTCTTTTTATGAATATTTAAGTCATGTTGGAAAGCAAGGTTCTCCAGAAGAGTGCTTGAACAGACACGAATTTTTGAAGAAGAAAAGCAGAGTTGGCTCGATTTCTTTTTCTCAATTAATTTCAGGATTCTATATATGTCTGTATATTTATATACATAGATGCATGCAYACATAGACACATACTGAAGAAAAATACAGCAGGAAATGCTGCAACTGTATATACACACATAYGTATATATGCCCAGTATATGTGTTGCATGTATGGATGTATACTGCCCATCTTGTCCAAATGTATATTGGACATACATACATATATATATGTAYACATTTGCATATATAAAATTGCAGAACTTCCTGCTGTATTTTTCTTTATTTTTGTTTGTGGGTATGTTACCTGGTGTCCTTGACTCTTGCTTGTCCATATTTTGTTATAAATCTAAATAGACATTCAYCACTGACTGAGCTGTCCAGGTCACAACTGCCGTGCTCAGTCAWCTGAGATGACGAGTTTTGCTAAATTGGATTTTCTAAGGACAGACACATGATGATACAGTGTTTCTGTGCTTCTACAGAAAAAACAGTCAAGTAAACAAGTTGTTGCTTGGCAAAATCGTGAATTCTCTCTATCTTGCTTGTCTCATTCAGAAAAAAAACCCCACGTTTTGGCAACTTTGTGTTGTCATATGTGTGTTTTCAAGATAGCAGCATAGTTGTCATGTTGCAGCATTGGGGTTTTTGTGGAATGTGAGTATGTGACTCTTCCTGTGGCAATCTGATGTTTACAGATACTAGAGGAAAATGGAAACATTTTTTGAGAATGGCTTTTGATTAATTTTCAGTGAAAAGAGAGAGGAGAATACAGGATCATGCTGGTTCACRATTTTCACAGTTCATTTACTCTGGCTCATCTTATGTTTTGAAATTCAGAATGACCTTTTAGATTTCCAGCAAGTCCTTCACAAACAGCAGTTTGTTTTTCCCAAATCAGAATCTATACCATCATAGCTTACTGGTATGAATGTGACACATTTGTCCCTGGATGGATATTTGGATGAACATGAGATGATCAAAGGGTAGATCTGCATCTCACTTTTACAAGCATCACATAAAAAAATAGATACTTCTGATTTTATTTACGTATGTACTGTRAATCTCCCAAATTGCTTGATGGGAGAACCCCCCATCCATCTGGTACTCTGTCTCATGTCAGGCAGCTGTCCAGCTCTGTAATGAATCTCTGCTGAGAAGTTGYGAGTCACTCACACATGCATTACCCAAGGAGCTTAAGTGATTTGCTTGGTAGAACAAGAGCTTACGCTCCCTTCCTTGAAAATTATTAAGGAATGCAAAACAGTACAAAGAAGAGCATATCTCCAAATCTAGCAGCTAACAGCAGAAATTGAATCAGASCAGCTGTAGGGATCCATAAGCTCATCTTTACACAAACATCTCTTCAGGTGGTGGCATTTCCCTGGTACAGACTGAGGAATMGAAAATTAATTCAAAAAGGAGAGTTTTTAAAATCAAAGCATATTTCCTCCCTTTGCGTTAGCTGTTTTGCTAGAAGAATTGAGGAGAGTATTTTTCTCTTCTGTATTAAATAGCAGCAATTAAGGTTAGGATTTCTTGATTTATTTGTTCTRTTGGTTTCTGCCAGCATGCTATGGTTTTTAGTGATGTTTTATAAATATACCCAGAGGCTTGATTATAGGAAAGCTTAAAAAAAAAAAAGTAGCATATAGAAAAAAAACAGAAGAAAAGTCTATGAAATAACCAGTTTTATTTCTGTGGGAATTAAAGGCTAATCATTTTCTAAACTGTAGGAATCTATGTTACTGAAGAGTACAATATTTCAATTTGCGAATGCTTCAGTAAATACAGCATTTTCATGTTTGTATCTCCCCATTTTATTTCTAATGAGGAACCTGTGCTGATAGAGACAAGWGCAGACGAGGGAAATCAGCCAGGCTACAATCAGCCTGTCTAGAGACTACCAATAATTGGCTTTGGGGRAAATTTCAAGACATTTTAGTAATGGCAACTTTCTTTTTTTTAATACTCATCAGTTTTCTGTGGCAGGTACATTTGAGATTTATGATAGTGTAAAGCTACCATCCAAAAGTCAGTTTTTTTCATGTGATAAATWCTTTTTACATCCTATTTTGTTACTTTCAGTAAGTTTTTTTAAACAACCCAGTGAAAAATGTAAGAGAATATTTTGTCAGTATAAGCAGATTTCTGATGGTATTGTTTGTTAAATGCTGGTGTTGCTATAAGGTAGCTACACTTTCATGGCACTTGGCTGCTGTTATTTCTCAGTTCTCACAAGCTGGGTATACAGAAATGCTTCTGATCACTGTCACGTAGCTGTGCAGCAGCYTGGTWTTGTCTCCTCACAAAGGAAATGTGSTCTGAATGACAGCAGAAGGGTTGGCATTCAACAGAAGCATTTCAAATGTTCTGACAGCAGTAACAAAACATTTCAGACCTTCCATCCCTTTATTTTTTTTTCTTTTCATAGAACAGACCAGTAAAAATTGCAAGTAAACATGTCAGGAAGTGTAGAAACTCAGTTTGAAATTAATATTAATGGGGAAGAAATCCAGGTTCTTCAGCAGTGAAGGAAGAATTTCTTGTAACCCTATTTATTGTAGTATGTGCTTGCTTTTAAAAGCAAGTTGTGAATTTTTCATCGTTTGGAGTGTCTAGCTTAAGCCTTGGTGAGGGTATGAGTGCCTGCTGAGGGATGATGCAGTGACAGGTGAGACAAAGGGAATTCTTTACAATTCTGTCACAGGTGGTGTTTTTTTTGTACCTGTATAAACAGAAATATTTGTGGTGAGTGMATTCCTAGTTTTAACCATCACTACTTAGAGATGCTTTAAATGTTGAATCAGTTTACATTTAGAAACRTATGTGGGAAAAAAATACCATAAATGAATAGCTTGTGGTGTCCCTGATGGGCAAATAGATGCATTTTCAGATGCATTTTAGATGCATTCAGATGGTTTCATTGGAATGCAGAGCTGCTCTCCAAACAATCTATTAACCCATAGGATGGGCTGTTCAGCAGGAAGCATGGTCTGGAGGAGACAGCTGTGTTGGTTACATCGAGGTGTACAAATATCAAGGAAAACTCAGGAGGTGCTACCAGGTTCTTTTTGTCCCAGCTGCAATTAATAAAGAAAGTCCAGGCTTGTTTATCAAAGCTTTTGTAACTCATATGTAAAATAATCTCCTGCAGGTAGAAGTGGCAATAATATCCAAAAATAACTACCTTAGGGAAAAAAAATTAAGACCATCCTCTGAAGCAATTAATTTTATCAGTGTTAGACATTAACTTCCAAAGCATTTCTTTAAAAAACAATTAATGCATTAATTTCTATTGATAATGATAATCATTTTCCATCAAATTTATGAAAGTGTTTTCATGTTTATTTTTATATGATAGAGCTTTCTCCCATGCTTCCAGAGAAAATCAGTTTTTACAGATAACCTAAACAAAAATAATGTTTATCTTTCTACCAGTAAATGGAATCAACACAGAGAATCTTTCTTTGTAGCTGTTTCTACTTACATGTGTATTAATTTATTTGCGTAATGCAAATCTTTTAGCCTTTAATTTTCCCAGCTCACTTTTGCAGAGATGTAGCTACTGAAAACCAAGAGTGTTGGTGTCTCCAGTTGCGGGACCCACATGAGGTGTGTCCAAAGGCTGGCAGAACTCTGACATTCCAGGAGCCTGATGCTCTGGGTGAGGTGAGGGATGGGGCAAAGCAAGGATTGGGTGTTCAGCAGGGCAGTGATTGCTGTTCCCAGATTTGGTTGGAGTCCAGCAGAGCCAGACTGTAAGACTGGCATGAGAACCACTCTTGGAGGGAGCAGAGCACCCAGGAATAGCAGCAAGTGCACCTGTGYTCCCCACAAATCATGCTGGACCATCTGCATAACTCTGTGCAGCATCCATCTCCTCCACACTCTTATMTTATTAATTCTTACGTTCTCTGTATCATCTGCTCTTCTTCTTAAAAAGACCTGAGACAATCTCTGGTGTGAGAATTAAGGATTTTTTTAAACTTCATGAGGTATGTGAGGGAAAGCCACTCTGACTTACACAGCAACTCAAGGCTTTTGGGTTGAGTTAAAATCATGGATGGCATTTCTTACACATGGAAGCACCTCATCACCTTAAGAAATGCTGAATCTGATTATARCAAGTATTTGGATCTTCATGCAAAGAATGTTTTTGTTCTTTTGTTCTGTTAGCTATTTGCCAGTGTTTTCATTATGGCAGCATGGGGCTARCTGCTAAATTCTTGTGAGCCCTGGGATGAGCAGGGAGCTATACCATGGATTTGAGTGAGCAAGCAGGCATATGTTATGAAAGAAAAGCAGAAGCAGTAGTTCTGTTTCTATTGCAACCTCTGGTTGCTTGGTAATTTTGAGAAAGCTGTATTTTAGGAGGATGGGTATTCTTATTTTGGTACTTATATTCAAAATAAGTGAATATTAAAAAATAGATCTGTACTAAGGACAGAAGAAGTACTACTTTCTGTCACTGAGTAACACTGAAGGCCCAGTGAGGCTTAAAGTATCAATCTGTGCAGGCAATTACAGGGCAAAGGTTGGCTTTCCACTGTCTGCTGCTTATGGTTTTTCTGTGGTAGGGAGGGCTGTTTTCTGAGATTTTGTTGGTCCATGCTACATCATATTGTATCATCCTGAACGATTTTGGTTTGGTCATTTTTGTTGAATTGAAAAATCATTTTAAGATTCTTAGAGTAGAAGTTTGTACAGAGAATTATGTAACATGGTTCTGTGAAGAGCTTTATCTTCTCCCTGTTTGTTTGAAAGTCAGTGTGTGGCTGTTGCTTCTTTTGTTTTAGCTTTCCCTTGGGGCAAGCATTACATTCAATCTAAAGTGAATTGTGTGTGTAGGGCAGGCATTTTGTCAGGTGCATAAGCCCAAAGTCTTTGTGTGTTGGACTGCTAATTGAAAGTGGTGTCTGCATTTCCAAGTTAGAATAGCAGCAAGGAAATGAGCTCTGGTTGTAATTGTAGTAACAACACAGGAATAATACACTGGAGAGTTTATTCTTGACACGAGCTAGTAACATCCGACTAGCTAAAGTTTTTTATTTAATTTTAAATATAATTAAATTTAAAATTTAACTAAAGTTTAAACATTTGCAGTGCAGTCACAAGTTTTACTTCTTYTTTGTTTCTTGGATATGGAAAAGCATGGCAATTTAAGATTTTATTTTTCATGTGAAACAAATATCTTGATTTCTGTTTTGATATTTATCCAGCTCAGTATGACGTTGCCTTTTTTGTTTTGTGTTAGAAATAGGGTTTAAATCGTAAAATTTTATAGCAGAGTAAAAAGTAAATGCATATAAAACACCTGTAGATCATTGTGTTCCTTCTTGATATAACTCATCTAAAAGGGAGGCTGCAACTGCTTCAAAATGTGTTGTACTGTAGTTAGAACCACTAGCAAAAATATCACTCAATACAGAAAAAATATAATAAACTCTTCTCCTTGAACTTTTAATCCTGAATCAACAGATTGTGATTATATAGAAGAAAATTAGTGTCAAAATGTGCTTTTGCAGCATAAAACCCATGGACACTTAATTTTCTGCCTGGCACCTGTCATCTATAGTATTGCACAATCTGGGAAAAGGAAGAAACATTTTACCCTTCAGAACAGCATTTCTCCGAGAAAAACTGAGTTGCTAACCTTTAGGGTAGGTTTAATCCTATTTAGGGGCATAATTACTCAGCAGTTACATTTGTTCTTGTTTTAAACGTGCCTCTTTAATTTGTTGACATGTAGTTTGAGCAATTCTGTGCCTTAAAGCTTCTGGTTTCCTTTAATGTTCTTCCCAGGGTCAGCGTCTTTTTGAGAAATTGCTTGAACTGGCGTCCCGAAATATTGAGATCAAGCTAGTGAGTGATAAACTGCCCATGGAATCAAAGGTATTAAACGACTTGAAAACAAAGGGTAAGACCAAGGTCTTTATGTTGCTATGCTATTGACTGCTGCAAAATRTTCCTGTTAAAGTGCACACTCAGATGATACAGAAAATGCACAATACTGGTATTGCACAATTACCCTATAATCTTTTAGGTTTCTCTGGTTCATAGATATCAAAAAATTAAAGATTAATTATAGCTGATGTCTGCAGTTTGCAAGTGATTATAAAGAGAATACCTAACCAGATAAGCATTTAAATTCCCTACAGCAACTTTAATGGAAGGCAATGTTACATGAGAGTTTGCTGTAATACCTTGTGGGACAAGGTGCTTTCCTCTTTTGAGCAATAGCAAAGTAAATTATTAAAACRACATGTGCATGGTACTGATGTTTCTGAAGCATTGGAAAATACATCATTGGTCAGATTTAGCCATCTGACTGGGTTTTCTCTGCTATGTGTACTTCTTTGGTGTCTGCTTTCCTAACTGTTAGTTTGAGGCTCAAAAATSCCTATCCATGGGCACTAAATGAATAAACTTGTTTATGTAAAACTGCATGAAAAAATAGTAAAGAGAATTTAGGAACTGCTGAAAAAAAATTAGACTCTCTTAGGAGTTTTAGCAATCTCATATACATTCCTCCTGTTAGTTATCTCTATAATCTGATAAAAGCATGATTTAAGGGTAGGATACCCTTTTCAAAGAGCAAAAGAACGTATGTATTTTGTTGGTGATAATTTTTGGCACAGATACCATACCTTAATCGAAAATTTGATTAGGCAAAGGAGTTTTTATGGGTCCTAGCACTCTAATGCAATAAGTCTGTTCATGGTAAAGAATAAGTAACAGCCTTTCCCAACAACAAATCAATCTGTATTTGTTTAAATTCATAGTAATCTCTTCTCTGCAAAGTAAAAGAATATTACTAATGGAAGTCCTTATCCCTGAGGGAGATCAGCTTTTAATCAATACTAACATATTATTTAAATGTAATAAACTTTAATTAAAAAATTAGTAACTATAGAATCTCATAATTTCATGACTCTGTTTATTTCAGAGATTTGATTATTTCTACTACACAACCAAAAGATACCAATCCTTTGATAACCAGTAAGAATATATCAAATACTTTGTCAGATACATGTGAAGTGTCTTTTTCTGATGTGTTGGAAAATAAATAGGTATCAGTGAAATTATGTTTGAAAAAGTTGTTCCTTTTCCTTGTTCTTTTCCCTGTTGTTTCTTTTCCCTGATTCTAATATCCCAAATTCCTATGAGTCAGAAAGTAGGAGAGGTGGGCCTACACATTTATATCAGTGTACTGGCAACAGGTATTTTAACTATCACTAATTAAAAATACCCAATACCAAAAATTGTCCTCTTTCAAAATAATATGAGGGGAAATTTTCAGCTAGAAAATGGGGAGAAATGTTTTACACTTCCTTTAGTTTATGTGGGAATTAATCCAAACTGTGAGCTTTTGGGAAAAAAAAAACAAAACCCCAGAGCACTGGCTTTTACAATTTTAGCTGCAATTTCCCTTATGCCTTTTTCAGATTTCTGAGACAGGAAATCTTACAGTATTCAAATGAAATGTTCAATATATTTGTGCTCTGAGCTGCAAAGAATTGGAGAAAGTTGCTAGTAATTCTTGAGAGTTTTGTTGTCATAATCTTTGAACCCTGGAATTGTATATTTCATTGTGTACTGTTAGCCTTTCTCAAACATCAATAATACAACTCCTAGCTCTTCTCACTATGATTTTTTTTTTCTTATTCCTTGTTTTGGTCTGCTTATTTCTACAAATTCTGATATTTTTATTTTAATATCTTGATTATGACAAGGTGATTGCCAGCAATGTTGCAAGTCTTTCACCCATTTAGGTTTATTGTTTGGTTTTTATCTCCATAAAAGTTAGATAATTTTTTATTTGGTTTTGCATTCCTAAAAAGAAGTAAGTAAGTTTCTAATTCAGTCAGATTTAGTTGTCTTAGTTTTATGCTGAAATGAGTAGACCTTGTATGAGCAGTCCATGGTGTGGTAGGCTAGGTAAAAAATAAAAAAAAAAAATGCCATTAATCTTTGCTATGCTATCCTAGAAGATATATCTACTAAAATTATTAATCCTTTTGCTCGTGAGGTGCTGGCCACCTGCATCCTCAGAAATCAGTCTGAACTGACTGCTGAAAGGGAGTTGTGCATTATCACTTACACATATATCCATAGAGAAAACTATTTTTTTTTCTCCAGTTGGTCAGGTTTCTCTTTAAAATATTACATGCACCCTTTTTAACAGACACGTTCCTCTCTTGGTGAAGAAAGTAGTAAATATATCAGTACCTCAGCCAAGTTGTGAAATATCACAAGATGGAGAACCAGAACATATTTGTCTGAACAGACCCAAACCATGACTTGCGGTGTCTGTCTGAATTTGGCAGCAGAGTCCAAGCACTTCTCTGGGGTTCATCAGCTGATGGACCAAGCTGATGGATCCTAAGCAGCAAACATGCTTGGTTGGCACCTGAGCCATGGGCAGTGTGTGGACAGAGAGCTCACGCACAGCCAGTGGCACTCAGGGAATTTCATGCCCTTCTGAGTCTGCCTTCAGCCCACTGGGAGTGCATAGGCTTGGCTCTTCTTGCCAAGACAGATTGTATGCAAGAGTCGGACTGTCCCCAAGCAATGGGCTGTTCTTCTGATAATCAGAGAGAATTGCTATTGCATGGAGAGGGTGGAAGAGCCTTTCTCTTCAACAGATTGGGTGATCAGAGCCCCTAAGCTGTGCCCTCACGTGGTGCAGACTGGTTCCTAGGGTCGGGATGAGGGATAATTTGCCTGTTCACCCTGGATGGACCTGTTAATATACTGCCCAGGAAGCTTGAAAGGAATCTTCAGGTGTCACACTCTGTCTGCCTTGAGCAGTCCCCACAAAGTGGAGTGGGTTTAATATATGGGATTGCTTGAAGAGCAGTATTTGGTCATCCATATTGTTTCATGACAGTGTTCTGGCTTTTTTGTACAAGGAACCAAAGGTGGGTTATTCCAGCACATCTCTCCTTTTTCTAGACAGACATGTGTTGAGCCCCCTTGCCTCTTCTTCCCATTTCTCCAAAAACTGTAGAAAACAGGTTTTATAGATTTTCTCCAACACAAGGGTGCATCCTACCTGAAGTCATCTCCACACGTCCTTCCTCTCCAGCAGCTGTCCCTATTGATTAACAGAGGAGAAGGTTGAAATCTGACCACATGTGAGCTGATGGGGTACGATAAAGCATAACTTATGTGGACAGTAGAGCTGAACTGAACTGATGGGGAGTTAAATAAAATTAGTAATTTACAGTTGCAATGCTAGTGCAGACATCTGAGCTAGCTGTGAACCTGCAGGTTTGTCATCACTACAGTGTCTTTTTTTTTTTTATCCTGTATATGCTATCCTGACTTATTTGAGGTAACTGTAAASCAGGGGAGCTTGATTACAGAAATTCAGTGACTGCAGTCTGAAACATGGATTAATTTGCTGTGCTAACACATCTCATACCTGGAGCTRTGGTGACAGGATTCTCTGAGTGCTGAGATAATGTACATTTGCTGGACTGTGGGAGTGTTATTTAGTTGCAAAATTAGGCATGCAGAAATGAGGAATACTAGTCCCATAACATACATTTATGATAGATTTTAATTACATCAGAATCTGTATTTTGCACAGAATACCTAGCTGGTACTTGTAATCATACCRTATTAATCAGAGGGCTTTCTCTTATATTGAATGAGAATACATCGAACATTTAATGCCTAAGGCAGTTGATGTTCATTCAGGGGATATTATTTCTGCTGGTAATGGCTGGAATCTTTTTTTATCTTCATATTTAATGTATGTCTCTAGGCTTTCTTCATTGCACATCTGCCAGATCTTGCACTGAATGCAGAATGATTAATTTCCTCATAGGCTTTTCCATGCTGTTTCTCACTGTGGTGTGTGAGTGCTCCACAAATACAGTATTAATGAATTTCTTTTTACAGCATCACTGTTATGTGAGGTGTCTTGCTGTTTCTGTCTCTTGGGGACAACCAGTGATTATTAATGGCAACACAGGCACCAGAAGCCAGATCTGAGCATTTGTTTTCTATTGTCAACTATTAAAATTCAAGAAGTATATTAGTAATTTAAAAAAATAAACCACATTAAGCTCTCCCAGCTCATGTTGTCAAAATTATTACTAAACAAACTATAAACAATKATGTTATTTTTATAGGACATATACATCTCTATAATATGAATATCTGTATATGACTCTCTTGTGAAAGGTAGGTCTGTCTTTAGACAATATTTGGCTCATTGTGTAAACAAACATGTTCTTCTTTATCCTCTTTGTACTGTGACAGTAGCTTATTAATGCTTGTTTTCATGATTATTGTTTTAGGCTTTTCTCAGCTGTCGCTCAGTCTACTAGATTGAAATGTTTCTTGTAACCCTCCCCCTCCTTACACATAATTATAGACGAGTCTTTGTTCATCAGTAACATTTTAGTAGCACTGTCTCCAATTAGCAGGTTGTTGTATTATTTCTCACGTGTACAGAATCTAAATCCCTTACTAATTGTGGTCTTATTTTAGCTGACAGTGTTCATGTTTTTTAAGACATATCAATGGATTTTCTTTCTTAAATTTGCATTGCTTCCTTCCTTTTCTATTTCTTTTTTCTCCCAATGCTCATTCTTCATGAAGTAGTTTTTATATATTTACAAGGAATGTTTTCTGTTTTGTCAGTACTGGYTAAGGCAGATATGAAAAGAGGAGTCTGTCCATGTCACAATGTGATTTTAAAAAACAGTCTAACTCAACTAATCATTTTTGAGTATTAGCAATAGAACTTGAAAATAATAGGGAGTCATTGGCATAGAGCAGGACCTAATCACACGTGCAGCTGTTACTCACTCAGCAATTCCTGCACATTTGCCCAGGATTACACTCTCTCCTGATCAGGTACAACCAAATCAGAGAAACCAAAAAGTTATATTGTTGCAGGGTGACAAATAAATGAGTAGATAGGGGAACTCTGGRAATTTTTTATGTATTTCCTTGTGCTCTTTGGATTACAAACACACATCCTGCAGCTGCTATGGGCAGCTGCACAGTCCCAGCTTCCTCTTTGCTCTCCCTGCCATATGTTGTCCCTGTCTTCTTCCTTGCACCAGTGATCATGTGGTAAGACAGCTCATGGGGCTGATCTGGCTACAGACTGGTTTTTTGTTTGTTTTTTTTTTTTTTGCTAGCTTAATTATCATTTGCATTAGATTTCTGCATTACTCAGCGTGTGATCTCACAGGGACAATGGCTGGGGACAGCACAGAGATAGGAAACACGTAGCTGGGATTGACAAGGAAGGAAGGACCACTGGAACCTAGTGGAGATGAGTTCAATCTGCCACGACATCAGAAAGCTYAAGTTTGTGTAATGTCGAGGGACTTTTAGAAGCTTGAGGGCTTCCTGTAGTTTCCTGTACTGTTTTAATGCTCAATGAACAGCAATAGTGAATGTGGTTTATAWAGGTAATGAAATGTGTTTCATTCCATGTTCTGTCTGCTGCTGTTGGCACACTTGAGGTGCTGCACAGTTTTAGAGCTGGGATGCTTTTGGGKCATGAGTTTTTACCTTTGTCCTGTCTTCTTCTGGGGGAAGAGAAGATGTGATTTTTAWCATACTGTAAAAAAACTGAAAGACATTTGTTATGGCATAGAAAAGATGCAGATGACCTGGGAATATCAGAGCAGTTTCTTCTTGTGGAAAAAGCTACAGGACCAGTAGACTCAGGGTGAGTCCTCCTGAAGGAAGCAGGTAATTTGGGTMTGAGTTTCATAGAGTTAAATAAAAGTGCATGTGAACAGAGGAGAAAATCTTCCATTTCTTTCAAATTTTAAATGTTGGCATTTTTCTAGACCTGTAAGTCACACTTGAAAATATGACAGTGTACAAAAGGCAGCTAATGAAAATTGTATTGGCAACATCTTTGACATCTGATTTTAAATTCATTTTTATAGCTTGATTTATTATGAATCAGGCYTTATTCAGTTTTTATTATTATTTTATATAACTTGGGTACCAGAACAGATACACCTGACAGAAAGCAAATCATTCAAGCTAGTATTGAGGATCTTAAACTTTGTAAAACTGAATTTGCAATCACAAAGGTTTAGGAAGAGCAGAAGGTATTTTGTAGTGGTGCTCCCTAGGTCCTTTCCTGTTTGATTACTAACAGTTTGCAGAAAATCTTTTAATCTCTTTTTGCATTCAAAGATGTTTGTAGTAGTCACACATTCATTTGGGACGGAAGAAACCTGGCGTCCAGTCCTAACTCTGCTTCTGCTCCTTCTACTGCCTCCAGATTTCTTTTGAAAGAAATGTCTTACCCTTAATAGTAACAGAAKTGTTTTAAGGTTCTGATTGTAAGACATAATTTTAAAATTTCGTTGGAGAATCAATCCTTCTGTGCAATTCAAAATGAGGAGCTGGGGTAAACAACATACAGCATTGCCTGGTGCCTAGTTTGGATGTCTTTTAACTCAAAAGACATTAAACTGGTGGTAATCTGGTTTTCTTTATAGGTTCTACAGGAAATTAGATGCCTAATCTGGGAATGAAACTTACCCTGGATTCACAAATGCCATTTTAGGCACCATAATAGTTCACAATGTGAACAGCTTATTTCCTCTTATGAGCCTGAAGCACACTAACCTTAAAACAGTTTAGGCATTGCCTGATTTACAGAATTYTCTAGCATGGGAGAGTTAGCAGTATGAGGCTGTCACATCTGCACCCAATAGAGGGAGAAAAAAGAAACCAAAACAACCTTCATGATAATTTAAATTCTGAAGGCAGCCAGGGTCTTGGGTTGCCCTGGCTTGTTTTGCAAAGAAGAAGAGGGAGAAAGGTTCACTTAAGCCAAAATTCTGTGTCTGTTAGAGCCAGATATGTAAGCGGTAAATTCTGATTCTAAGTTCTACAGCTCCTGTGTCTGTAGACTTAAAAATGAATACCTTTACTGAGAGAATTGGCTGTGTACCCAAAGACAGTACCTTCTCACTGGTAATGTGCACTTTCGCATTATAAAATACCTCACATGCTTTCCAGTGTCTGGAGTAACTGTTTCAAAGATGCATAGGTAAATAATAATACGTTCATTTAATAAATTTTCCTCCTTAATTAAGACTAGGTGTACTGTGAGGCAAATTTAAGATGTTTGTGTTTAGTAGAAACAATATCATAATTCTGCTTTGAAATTTGTAATTGAGAAGGTCTTTTGTGGTAGACTGGTCAGTATTTTAGCACATGATTTCAGTTTGCAAATACCATTGCACTCCAGTCAGTTACTGTGTGTGTTCACGGGTTTGGCAGCAATGGGCACTTTTGTATTTGATAAGCTCCAGCACAACCGTGAGCATTTGTAATCCAGCCATTCTTGAGGGCAGCCAGGGCTCTTGTCTGGTGGTAGCTGCTCAGGTCCAGCACAGCAGGTTTGTGCCACAGGGGTCATTTTCAGAATCTTGTTGATGGTTTACATGCTGGAATGGATTCTTKCCATATGGCACTAGCTGGTTTGAGTTGCTGACACTCTTTAGTACAGAAGAGCCAATAACGGATGGCATTAGCAGAAATTAGTTGTGACATTTTTRAAACATATGGATAGCGTGCAAGTTCCTACCTACAGCTACTAGACGAGCTGGTGAGAGCGGCCAGGKGCCATCTGAGCTCAGAAAGCATTCTTTAGGTAGCTGTGCTCCATTTGCAGAAATTTTGGCACGCTCTGCTTTCTCTTGTATGCAAAAGCACAAATGCTATCTTATCCTGAAGAAATGAAGGCTAATGGTGCTAAAAGGGGTCCAAGGGAAGCACATTAATTTATTGTAGGTCAATTTTGTTTTGTCTGTTTGTGTGATTGTCACATACTTAATATCCACTGGAAGCCTGACTGTTTCTTAGAACTCTGCCTTGGTCAGTCAAAGCAATCTTGGTGGTATGATTTGCTATATTTTTGATTGATAGTGTTTTGCAAGCAGGCTCCAGCCTTCTCAGTGGAGCTGTTTCATCTTTCACCTTGTTCAGTTTTTTTATGTTATCTAGACTGAAGTGTAACTTCAAACCTCAGCAGTTCTGAGAAAATTATCTGAAGTGACATGTCACAGACACTTGTATTACATTATTTTAGCATCTTCACTGCTTAGCTCAATCAATACAACATTTCTGCTTCAAATCTGATAAAAGTACTCTTTGCTCATAGTTACATAAGAAGCTTTAATAAATGTCTCAACCAAACTGGCACTCTTTGACCAACATCATTTGGTTTTCATTTGATGAACACTTTGGAAAGGCTACTCAGCTTGGGTTGTTGTGTACAGCACAATTGTAGCAAAAAGTAAAGCCATGTGACCAAATCTTGCTGGTTTGTACAGCATTAGTTACCAAGCGTAACAAGGATTTGCCACTACGATATTAATACTGATATTTCTGGTGATCTCCAGGCTAGTTTCCAAAATAACCTTCAGCTTCTATAGCACTTTAGTGTGTTACGAATTTTTACACAGCCTAACGATTGGAAAGCAAAAGCTCCTTCTGAAATTATTCAGCTGGAAGCGAAGCTCCCARAGTGATATCTCTGTGTTCCTCGCCATCATTTCCATCTCTTGTGATTAGAGTGATTGTCTCTAATGTTTATGCCTSAGAACAGAGTGCATTCAGCCTCTTTTCCTTCCTTTGAACAAAATATTAACTTTTTACAGTTTGTAAATATTAGTAATTATATAGTATAGAAATTGACAGTCATTTCAGCGACTCAAAACAAACCAGATCCCTGCTGTTGAAGCTTTTAATCTCAGTAATTTCATTAGCATAAAGTGATGGACAAAAGTGCCAGCAGAGTTATAGGACTACATAATATCTGTACTGGTCCATCTCTGTCTCCTTYTGTCCTCAAGCTAAATCTGTCTTTCCTCGTGGTTTGGAATGGAAAAAGAAGTCCTCCAGACCTGATTCACCATCAGTTCAGAATGTCACAGAGGGATAATATACCTACATTCCTGTCCTTCACAGACAGTTGCTGATATTTACACTGGAGAAATGAGACAATATTTGTGGTCCAGTTCCTCTGGGACACTAAAATCCTCTGTGATTTCAATGTGCAGTCACTTTTTATTGACTGTGTATTGTTCGTGTCTCTCACACGAATAATAAAATAGAATCTGTGAGGTTATGACATCTTTTTATTTTGCTTTCTACATTTCAAATAGGCTGTTTGGAAAAAAGTCAATCCATATTAAAAAGCTGCTAACTGACAAGTGGTTGATTTGTATCAAATTGAAACATTTTTTCTCTAATTTTATTTTTTCTCAGTCCACTCTGTGGAWTTTTTTTTGGTTTTGACATGAGGGAATGTTCATTTTTTTCTTTAAAATGCCTCCATTTAATGTATGAAATATGTGGGTGACCAAGCCACAGAATGCTGAAGCTCTCAAAAATGCACCTGACAGGCAGGTCAGAACAACAGTAAATCAAACAAGTGTGAGACTCTTCAGTCTGCTACAGCAGAGCTTCAGTGTCTCTTCTACGTGTTTACTTGGGTAGAAGAAGAGGCTGTAGAAGTGTCTTGTCCTTTCAAGAACCTTAGATTCAAGGTAATAAAAAAAGAGCTCAGCTTTAGTTGTTGTTTGGACTAAGAAAGAAAGAAGAAATTTTTTGAGTCCCAAATTGCAACAGCCATCAGAAATCTTTGTCTATTTTTGGGCTTTATATAATGAGTTAATACCTGTAGAAGTTCTAGCATATGCTAATTAAAATAAAATTAGGAGCAATTTGGGTATCCCAAAGCTGTGGTTATCCTTAGAGCTCTTAGGAAAACATGGTTTTTGGTTTCCTCAAAATTATTTGTAAAAGCTTGGAGAATATATTATACTGCTTAATAAGTGTAAAATAAAATATGTTCCTCAAGTAACTGGAGTGACAGGGACTGAATGAATAACTGGATGAATATATATGATAAATGAAACAATGAAAGAGTAGGCAAGGGCAAGAGTGAAATTATGAACTGAGTATGAAGCTGAAGAGAGTGAAGAGAGGGGGTAAGTAATGGGGAAAATGAAATGAGGGAAGAATGAGTCAGATGAAAGAGGTCATAAACTGAAAATTGAGTAATTCATTCAGGAAAAGATCAGAACAAAATGTTGTCAAAAGGTGAAGCATGTTCTTGGTGGGCTTGTGACAGCACAGAGAGAAAAATAATTGGCGTGGGGATAGGAGTGATCTGGAAAAAAAGTAGAACAGTCAAGGCTGACTTGGCAAGATWACAAGATAGAATGAAAGGAAAAGAGGTGGGGAAAAATGCTGAGAGGCAAGGGAGAAGTAGTGAAAAGATATGTCTGTGCCACTGGCAGACCCAGGTTACTTCTGGCTGTGCCTCTGCTTTTCTTGTAGGGCTGCAGCCACAGCAGCTGATGCTCTTGGATTTTGGTASCCTGCAGGTAACACTCCAGAGCTGCTTGGAGAATAAGCTAATGAAGGTGGGGGAAAAAAGTAGATTCTGTTGTGAAGGTATTGTAAGACTCAAAAGCAGTTGCCATCCAAGGAGGCAAACTCCATCCTTACCTGTTCACCTGCTCTGCAGTATTTCACCTTCCAGAACTGAGATTTCTCCTTCAGGATAAGGAAACTGACAGAACCCAAAGCAGAGCTCCAGATGTCTCAGGAGCACATTTTGAAAATGATGCACAAGTGTTGTTATTGTTAGTCAGCATATTTAGAAGTGACTGTTGCCAATWCTGATGGGTTTAGAATATATAAATATCAGAATTAAATCATGTTGCTGAGTTAAAAAGAAAGATAGGGATAAATAGTCACTGCATTTTTCTTGGTAGAAATTTAGCCTTGTTCATTCATAGAAGGTTGTGATCCTAATTCCTCATGTGTTAGGATTAAAAAAWGTCACTGAATTCTTGGATGTTTCATCCAAGAAGTATATAAATAAATATAGGACTTCGAAATGCTAATCCAAGTGAAGAAAAGAGTCTTCAAAAGGAAGTGGGGTAAGCAATATAGGAATTTACTAATCTCTCTATTATATTTAAAATAGCCTTATTGTATAGTAAAAACAGATGCAATTATAATTAGGCAAAGAAAGAAAGCCACAATCCAGCTTTATTAATGTTTTTACTGATTGTATTATAGTCTTCCTTTAAGCAGTAATATGCTTTGTCGCCTGAATCAACTAAGTAAGAAAATTAGTTTTCCCAATCTCCAAAGCAATCAGTTTTATAGCTTTGTCTCATAAATGAGCAGCCTACTCTCCCATAATGAAGGGCAAAGAAAGATGTGGAATTCTTTTTTTTTTAATATTCTGGCAAACTTTGTTGTACATTAGTTCTCTTACRGACTCTACTGAATCATCAGACTCCCAGAACAGATTTATTCTAAGAAAATGCTATTTAAAGGAGTGCTGAGTTCTGCTAAGGGAAAATAATTGAACTGATCATCAGTGCTCTCATTATTCAAAATTTTATTCAAAATTTTCTATGACTTGATATGAAATACTTCAAATAGCTCAAAAAGAAGTAAAAAGTGATTTAAAAATACTGATATCAGAGTCAGGGCAGTACGAAATGAGGATTTTTCTCAGGTTTGCTACATCAGGGAGCAATACTTGTTAAAAGAGGCAGAAATGTTTGCTACTTTTGTAAAATTACTAGAAGAATAGGAAAGGCTGTTTGGAGCTTTTTGAATTACAGTAAATTCTTGTGCACAGATTTWATTTTTTTTCTTTTAAGACATACTAAAATGGGAGTCCTAAACTTTGGCCTGAACAGTAAGAGAGTCTTTAGCAAATATAGTGCAGAAATCACTGGATTCAGAGGCCACATCTAGGTTGGAAAGTGTAGAGTTGGAACATGTCCTTTCCTGTCTTCTACCCTGTTGTGAGCTGTACTGTTGGCTGCTTGCATTTTCCACTGGGCAGCAGCATATGCCTCTCAAGGACATGGTGCTGCCCTGGATTTCCATCACTGGAAGGACCAGAGATCTGTAGTTATATCAATCTGTTCCTTCTTTGCAGTGTAGAATTCTCTGTATGGGTTAATCAAACATGTCCACATGTGATTGATCAGTCAGGAAGGTGGTGAGGCATTGGAACAGGTTGTCCAGAGAAGTTGTTGATGCCCCATCACTGGAACTGTTCAATGCCAAGCTGGATGGAGCCTGGTCTTCCATCTGGTGGAAGGTGTCCCTGCCCATGGCAGGGGGATTSGAATGACCTTTGAGCTGTCTTCCAACCCAAGCCACTGTATAATTCTGCACACAGGGAAGGTCAAGTGGAGAGTTCTCCTGCTGTGCCTGTTCTGTGAGTAAAGAGGGCAATTTTAATCTCCATGCCGTCATATTTGTGATGGACCTCGGGCTTTTTGCTGGTGAATCAGAAATTAGGTGCAGCTGGGTGGGTAAGTATTGCAAAGAAATGTTGTCAGGCATCTTTTGTCTCTCCTGTGAGATGGGGTGTGAAGCACTTTGGTTTTATTTCTGTGTTTTTTTCTGCTGAGTAAACCGAAAGGGCCCAGCAGGGAGTGCCAAATGCATTGATGTGGGTGGGAGCTGCAACACTCCCACGCTGGACTCYAGCTGCAGCTGGGTACTTAGCTGAGAAATCAGTGTTTTGATTACCTGGGCTAGCAACAAAGGCCAACATTTGACTTCTTCAAAGCCACTGAAAGGGTACGTTTGGATAAATGTTACCTTGGGAACTGACTAGCTCCCAAGRTGTTGCTGAAGTTAAATAAGCAATTCCAAGAAATTAATTCTGAGCCTTCCCTTTTTTCTCAAAAATCTGCCGTCCTGAATCCAGTGTTCAAACCCTGCACACATGAGGGTCCCTGATGGATCTTTTCTGGATCTTCTGTGTCACTGTGGACCCCTGTGTAAGCAWGTGGGAAATGCCAACCCAAGCAAATGCCAGCACTGCCTTTCTATCTACTTTGCACAAGACAAATGATTATGCAAGGTAAAAGGCAGGCAAATATACTGGAGCTTGCCACGTGGAATTTCGGAGGGCTGATTTTGGGAAGAATAGAGGCTGAGGCTTATGTGGGTGAACCTTTAAATGGCAGCACTGGCATGAGTCGTGCCTGCATCTTGTTGCACCCAGCCACAGCCACTCATTCTCACACTTGCACTGTGCCTTCRGTTGTGTTGGGAAAAATTGCTTACTGCCATGTGGTGAGCTGGACTAGTGAATTGTTCTACATTTGGAACAACCTTCTTATTTTTATTTCTTTTTAACCTAGATCCAGCTTATTCCCTGAAAATGCTGCTTTGGCAAAGCTGAGGAGGTGGTGCAAGGAAGGAGAAGGGTTGCTSAAGACAAGATCTGTTCATGCTACTATTTCAGGGGGGAATTGGTGTTGGTTTTTGGGTTAGGTTTTTTTTTTTCCTTTTTTTAAACATGCCAGTTATAATTCTGTRATACTTTGGTTTCAGTTAAAAAGCTGGGTTTTGTAATGTATATTTGTCACTATTCCTTTGTCTTCCTGCTCTTTCCTGTCCACATTGTCAGCTCTTGGCTTCCACAGCTGTGTGGATAGAGCAGTTTCTGGATCTGTTCTGCCTCACAGAAATTATTTCAGTTCACTGACTGACTAAAACAACAAAGTGAAAAACCAATGGTGAGTGTAGAGGATATTTATTCCCCTGATCATGCAGGGCAGAGTCCAAAAGCGTGTTGCAGTCTGCWGGGGAGGGAAGGGAGCCAGGCAAGAAGCTGGCTGGGGGCCTGGAGAGGGGGCTGGAAATCAGACGGCAGCGATGGAGACCTCTCTTCTCACGTCCTCAGCTCCACAGGGAGATMCTTGACTGCAGCCTGTCTGCTTAGAAGAGCTCTCTTGTAGCAGCCTTTCTTCCAAGCCCCAGCCAGACAGGGCCACGTGAGCTGGCTGGGGAGCGTGCCAGCGGAGAGGAGCGGTGGCAGCTCTCAGGAGGCATAGTGACTGTGTGTTGTCCCCAAACCACCCACGCCACAGCCCCAAGCACGTGAGCCCATTCACTGCAATTTCAGTGGGTGCTGCAGGCAGCTGTGTCTTTCCAGAGACAGACCAGAGGGGCTCCTGGAGCTTCCCTCACAGAGTCCTCTCCTGGGCATTGATTCCCTCAAAATTATCTTTGTGTCAGTGACCTCAGATGCTGTAAAACAAGACAGTAAGCATGACAGTAAATTTTGTGAAAAACGCCTACATCAGAAACAGCCCAGTTTTCATAAAGGCAGTTTTGAGAAGCTACATGTGCACRTAGCTTAAGGCTGATTGTACACTGGGAGTGTTTCTCATGCAGGTAATTTGAGTCTAAGACAGTCTAGGATAGTGTAAAGGGAAATGTTATTGTGAAAGCTTTCTGGGGATTACTTGGACCTGTKCTAGAATGTAATTTCTTTGAGTAATTATGATTTTATATTTTTTTTGCATTTGTGACAGTTGAATATAAAGCTGCTAAAGAAAAAGCAGCCAGGTTTTTATTCTACGCTGCTTCTTTTTTAAATTACCATGGCCTTAGACTGATGAATAGCACATAATCCCAGAGTGACAGGATTCAGTCCTGGTTGTTTTTAGAAAGGAGAGRGGTTTATGTGTGTGTGCAAGAGAGAAACAGAGGGCAATGTAAACAAAAGASCTGATTCAAAGTTAAGGTATTACCATCAGAGATTTCCCTAAAAGTCCTTGAGTGTTCTCTCTTTAAAATAAATCTGAATCATTAATCTTTCTAGGCCAGACAGACTTTTAAATTGCATTTCAAATCCAATAGTCCATAAAGAGCACAGAAATAGTAAATAGTCTCGTTTGTCTTTTAATCATTCAGAGACTTAGTAAAAATAACTTTGTTTTCAAGTTGTGCATTCCTCTGCTTTTGTACTTATCCTCCTTTGAGTGGTGGCAGGTCACACTAATGGGGCTTCTGGAATGAGTCCATACCTTTTGCAATCAGTTGAGAAAAATGCCTGAAAATTCATRGGGAGATGATCGTCTGTCACTAGTGTCTGTCCCAAGTGAGACAGYTATTGCACTGTTTGTGGAATTGTATTGAAAACTCTGGATTTTTGTCTCAGTTGAATAAAAATTACTTTTATTTATTGGCGTGCTTTGTGCTAATGTTAGTTATCAAAAGCAAATAAATGAAAGTTTATGTTGCAAAATGTAGGGAAAGAGACATTCACTTTATGTATCTATATGTGGACACATCCATAKCCTAATGAGCAAACTGTATTTTAACAAATGAGTGTTGGACCTAAGGAGTAGTAAAGGGTCTTTGGTTGATCTTCCTGCGTAAGCACGTGGTGATTGACTGCATCTGTACTGACCTGCAAATGCAGTTTGGCGAAAGAACACGGAGGGGCTGTGGCACGATGGCAAGTGTTGCATGTGCTGCTTCTCACCCAAGTGGTGGTGGTCAGAGGGGCCATGCCAGGTGTCACAAAGGGCTGCTTGGCCTGGCTGTACTCAGGTGGGCACGAGCTTGTGAGCTCCAGAGTTTGTTGTATGGACTGGGTAAGCCTGCTCTTGGCACTGACTTGAGGCATTCCTCCAAGGCACAGGTAAAAATGTGTGTCTGTGAGTGCCAAGTGACTGTCAGCAGCGGGGAAACAAAGAGACCACAGCTCACATTTTCCTTTTTGAAGATCTCATTACTTAAGAGCATTTGCTTGCGCACAAAAAATTAGGAGAGGGGAAAAATCTGTGCTGTGAACAAAGTGTATGGGCATGGCAATGAGGAGAGTGAAGGGATTGGGTAAGCAGGAGAGGGCAGCTGTTCCTACTGTGGCCAGCTTTGTGGGGACATGGGGAGCAGTGTCTGGAATATGCACAGTGGATTGGACATGCAGGTGCATTTGTCAAGTTCAAACTGCAAATACATGAGAGCTGTAAGCAGTGCTGCTTTCCCTGACCTGACTCATTTCATGTATCAGCACTTCCTCATACCCCACTGTCCCTTCTTCTTTGTCATCTGTCTACAACCTTCTCACTCCCCTTTCTTAGCTCCCCCTGCCCCAATGTGTTCCCCTGCTGTGCCTCTGAAGTCCGTACTTGAGAAGCTCTGTTTTCCCAAAATGGGGAAGGAGAGACATTCAAACGACCCTGTTCATCACCTCCACCTTCACAACATTCCTGTTCCTGGCAGGAGGTAACAGAGCCCTGCCTGGCTCCATGGCCTTTCTCCTAGGGCTCTCACAATGCAGTCCCAACACGTGCCATCAGATGATGGATCTGCATGTCTCTCCACCTCTCTTCTGCAGCAGCACCATTTTCTACTGTTAGGGCTTCTGAGGTCAGGGCTCTTGGTGCTTTTCTAATCTTTTCTCTGCCTGTTGTGTATTGCCTGTCACTGTTGCTGGAGCTTCCCAAATAACTGGCTCTCTTTTTACTCCTTAAGTTCTTCCCCTTATTTTTTTTTCTCTCTGGTAGTTAAAACACTGTAGTGAAAGTAAGAAAGTTGTGAAGACAGAAGACCAATTTTAGGCATGGTGCAAGCAAATGCAGCTTCTGTTTCTTGGGYGTTGTTTGCTAACTCCAGAGTGAGTTTAGCCTGTAACTGGTACTGCTGAAAACTGTGGCAAGCAGAATTTGCATGTTTGCTTTCAAGGCAGCTGTGATAAGAGCAGCCTAAACAATTGCTCTTTCTGGGTCTTCTTTACAAAAATTATTTACTGCATCCATCAGAGAGGGGATTTGGTATAATGATGTTGCCGGAGCATGACRACAATATCCTAAGCTGCTCAATATCCTAAGCAGGAGGTCCACAGCCTCAAGAAAGTGAAGACCTCCAAAGAAGGTGCACCTTCTCCAGACAGCTGCATGAACTCGAATGTGGAGGCCAAGTGGCAGCTCTGTGAGTTCTGACCTCCTGCAGCCTCCCATGACCCGGTTTGTGCAGCTCTCTGGTGACTTTGCTTGAGCAGCAGTTAAATCTACAGGTGCAACACAGCTGTGCCAGGAGTGTGTCTGACAGCATTTCATGACAGCTTTTCATCCTGCTTTGCCTCAAATCTGTAAAAAATGTCCTAGCTTTAGGTTCAAAGGATCATAAAATGGCTTAGGTAGGAAGAGACCTTAAAGRTCACCAAGTTSTWCCCCCCTGCCATGGGCAGGGACATCTTCCACTAGACCAGGTTGCTCAGAGCCCCATCCAATCTGGCCTTGAACACTGAGAGGGACAGGGCATCCACAACTCTGGGCAAYYTGTTCCAGTGCCTCAACACCCTCRTGGTAAAGAGTTTCCTTCTAATATCTAAGCTAAACSTWCTCTTTTTCAGTTTGTATCCATTTCCCCTGGTCCTTCCCTCTTTCCAACATGCCCTTAGAAAAAGTCTACCTCCATCCTTCTTGTAGGCTCCCTTCAGGCACTGGAAGGCCWCAATTAGGTCACTCTAAAGCCTTMTCTTCTCCATGYTGAACAATCTCAATTCTTTTCAAGTTTTTGTTGTTGAAGTTTCGAAGTCTTGAAGTCTCAAAGCTTGCCCTGTACCTTTCAGAGATTGTTAGTGAAGTATGTGAGAACAGGCAGCTGGACCAAACAGAATGTTGTAAGGCTAGAAATTGTAAATGGCATTTGCATTCCTTTTCTTCGGGATTGTTTCAGGAATTGGATTTTTTTTTTTTTAATTGAGAGAAAGTCAGTCTTTCTTGCAATATTACTGATACCTTCTGTTTTCCTCCTCCATTATGAGACAAAGCTAGAGGCTAAGTTGCAGCCTGGCACATTTGGAAGGTTCAGGTTCTCAACAGCAGGGTCCTCTCCATGCATCCCAGTCATCTCCCTTATATATGTGAAGAAGATTCCCCACCACAATAAAAAGTACTTAAAACATTCTTTGATCCCTACAGTGTCTCTTTTTTTGTGTTTTTTTGTCTGCAGAAAATGTGTCATCTGTCCCAACCCTTAGAATGCACAATTTTAAGGGACAGACAAATCTACTTGAGTTTTAAGTGACAGCACTGGTTTTCTCTAAGTTCTCATCCTGAATTTTAATCTCCAGTGAAACAAAATAGTTAGATTTATTTGGCATGTTTATTAGCAATCAAGACTACAAATGTGCCCTTCTGGTTGAACTCAGCAGACTCACAGCTTCATGTAATTGAGACTGCAGCATGACAGAGAGTTCTATTATGGCTTCACATATTGATCAGTCCCATTTAATTTCCTCATGGGAACTGGACCACGCTAGTGATGGTGGATTGTGTTGAAGGCTTGATAAGCCTGTTTTAAYGAAGCATCTCAAGGGCTTCTGGAACAGAGGCAATTATCAATACTGATACACGTTTCCTTTCATCAGAAGGTAAGGCTCATTAATAGGCTGCACAACAGCTGCTGTTTGCAACATGTGACTGTTTTGTTTAATTAACTTGGAGATGCTGCTTCCTCAGCCTTACAACTTGGCTGTTTCCAAAAGGAAAAGAAATTGGGTTCCAGGTTTAGATTTTAGTGGTATATATGATAGCAGTATCTTCTGCCCTGCTATATTCACTATTTTGGTTATTTAAGCCTAGATTATATTTTAGAGTAATAGTCCCATCCCACTGCTTATGCCCATATCTGAACAACCCACATCAACAAATTCTGATGTTTTACAACTTKTGAATTTTGTGTCAAGTTACTGATGATACCTGCTATTTTTAATGTTAGTATTCTGGTTAAATAGTCTCCTGCAGGCAGCATTTGGCAGGCAGCATTTTTGTCATTGGATATTTCAGAAATGTTATTAAACTGTGTTTATTTTAGGCTCTTGGTTATGAGAAGGGAGCTCATTGTTGCTTCCTATTGTTTTACCCTTCCTATGTAAAAATCCTAACATTTCGTTTATAACCTATTTGATGTAGGTGTGTTGTGGGTGTTAAATTCATGCTGCTGTTTAATGCTGCAATTTGGATGTATGGAAAAGAAAACAAGAAAACATCAAGGCAAATTGCTTTGTTAAACCTGATTATAAACACAGTTTTTGGATCACTAGCTAGAAGTTTAGTGCCCTACAGAATAGTTACTCTTAGCTAATAGCAGTTTCTTTTGTTTTGTTTATTCACCAGAAAACGATTTAAACCATTTAACACCTGCTATAGTGTTTTCTGATTTCTTTCCTATTTCACACACATTTTCTCAACAATTAGCACAGTTCTTCTCATTAAAGCATGAATTGAAAGTAGCAGTAATACCTTCCAAGGAAATTGGAAAAATCTTTGTTTCTAAGCATAGATGAGTGTGGGTGAGTGAAGCACACAAAAAATTGGAAAGGTAGCTGGATTGCACCAAATGTAATTGACCAATGAACAAAACTCCATAATGTGCTCAAAATCCTATGTTGCGTGTTTGGTGCGTCACGGTAAGTAGCAACTTCCCTGATTTTTCTTCTTTTCTTGATTCCTGAACTTTTAGAATCATTTTTTCAAGGAAAAATTGCAGTTTTCATAATAATAAATATTTAGCACTGGTAACTGTTGCCTGAAATCGCCAGTCAAATGTTTCTTAGGAGATCAAATGTAAGAATTTCAATGAAAAGAAATACATTTTAGTTCTCTGTGTATCCTGGAATTCTTTTAAAGCTGTGACTCATATTCAGCCATTACTGAAATTTGTGGTACTGGAGACCCCATGAAGGTTTGATAGGGTGGCTGGTACCATTAATGTCCTGCAGACTGCTGTTACTGTCACTTCCCCAGTTAGTCATGACTGAAATGTGAAGATGAGTGGGTTACTGTAAAATGCCTTCAGCAATGATTAATTCAGATTCATCACATAATTTTGCAAACACTGGAGCATGGAMGAACAATAATGGTGTAAGAAATCCCCTAAATTTACCTAATAGTAAATGTATTCTGGATTTAATTCTACAAACATACAGATGGGGCCAATTCAGACATTGCCAGTGATGTGTTGAAGCCAACAAAGAGCTCCTTTGATTGCAGTGGCCTACAATCCTTATTAAAACTGTGCCGTTCAAAGTGGTAGTTTGAATGTCATAGATGAGGAGGMTTAAGAGCAATTTCATCCTCCTTTGTTTAGGCCTTTGCTTACTTCCTTGCTCCTTAATTCTCCACTCATGTTCCTCTTGTCGGGGTCTGTTCCAGGCCACAGCCACCATAGCTGCTGCTCAAAACATTGCACAGGGCAGGGGGAGCAGAGCAGAGTCTGCTTTATAGGCAGGGGTTTTAATTGCATTTGTATTTGAAAGGTCATTATTGCAATATGTACCAGGTTTTTGCTACATAATAGAAATTTAGAAATTAACTATTTTTAGGAACATACATATGGGGAAAAAAAACTGACTATTTGATTTTACAATGGAAGGAAATTAGGTAAACATTATAATGCATGGGAATGTTCACTATATTTGGGAAGTGCATTAAGTAAATACTTTTTCACATAACCTGAATATATGTTAATTAAAGTCTTAAATAGTAACAATATTTATCATTGATTTTAAACCTTAATGGTATGATGATTCATTATGTCCCTACTAATTTTGGAAACTGAGGCCATGAAGTGTGAAGTCATTTATTTTTTTAATAATGTAAATTATATTAAGTAATGCCCTGTATTGTTTTTAAATCTCTAGGTGCTGAAGTGTTGTATATGAACATGTCAGCATATAAYGAAGGTCGGCTGCAGTCATCTTTCTGGATTGTTGATAAACAGCACGTGTACATTGGAAGTGCCAGCCTAGATTGGAGATCGCTGGGACAGGTAATTCAATTAAAGTTTAGTCCAATACGCTTTGAGGGTATAAGGAGAAAAAAAAAGTAATGTTTTGAGGCCACTTGGATAGCTCTGTTTTCTGATAATTTACTGGCAAAAGCATCAAAAACTGTACTGCCAGCGTTTTGATGACTCTTCTCTGTTGGCAAGAGTATATTACTATAAATTTTGCATATTTTCATTATAACAGGTATCTTCCAAGGTCATGCTTAAATTTTAAATATTTCATTGTTTTTATTGATTTCTGTGATGGTCATTGTAAATTTCAGTTTACGTATTTAAAAAAAAAAAAAGTGAGCAAACCCATTGGTAAACAAACAACATTTTTGAGCAAACTCAAAATTTGGAAGGACTTCCAAATGGATGGTGGGTATTATACCGGAATACCCACTATCTTTGGGAAGAGTCAGATGTATGGGTACAGAAAGTCAAATAGCGTAATGTTTTTGAAGGCCACATGTATTAGAGAGATCTTCACATTTTTATTCCTCATAAACATGAAAGTTGAAGGACATACATTAAGGCCTCTGCCAACAAGTGCTAGGAACTCTCCATAGTCTGTGACCATTTTGAGGAATTCAGTAATACAGTTTATTTGCTTTCTTGTAGATGTGTGTGCCTTTTGTCATTGCAGCAGTCTCAGGATCATTAGGGGCTGTCATGTTCATTTTTGCTACATCCCACTGACTGTATGAGGCTGCCCTCAGCCACACTTATGGAGTGAAACCTGTACTTTGAGATCTCAGTAACTGAAATGTACAACAGAGGAGGAAAAGAAGCAGTCCTAGGTAGTTATTTGTTGTTGTAAAAAAGCTTGTTTTCTAAATTTGAGCAGAATCTCAGAAATGCAGGAATAATTTTGAACATAGGTTCTAATKTTTTTGTAAAGAAATTGTGTGTTGGTTGCGCTGAATTTTTTAAGATTTGTTTTGAGCTAAGAGACTGGAAGTCTGAATAAAAACAAATCAGCCATTTTAGTAAAGAAAGTGAATAAACGCATTTTTGCTCTTCCAATGATATTAATTTACTTAAAAGGTACATTTACAAAGGAATGTGGAAYACTGGTTGAAAAAACAATGTTCTTAGAGAAAGTCTTGGAAAAGAGGATGTTGTGTTTTCAGTCAGTGTAAGAACATACAGTTTGGGCTTTTGAACAGTTCAGAAAAYGTTTGTACATTTTCTGTGCCTCATGAGCTAAATTGTTCTGTCATAACAAAATAGCTCTTTATGGATTTATTTGACTTATAAATAGTTTYGCTTTGAAGCCTCTTCTGTCTGGGGTTTTGAGTACTGGTAAAAATAATAAACATGGAGAAAAGAARCACATTTACCACACAGAACATTATTTATATATTGCTTATGTATTTATGATCTTCATCACAGACGATAAAATTCCATATAGGTTTGGTCTYCTGATGCTGAAGAAAATCTTAAACCTTGTAACATACCTGCATTAAACTTTGGTGCCAGTTACTTGTAGACCAGAGTTTCAAAAATAATTCCTCACTTTTTATCACTCTTTTTTGCATTTGGACTTTTTTTTTTCTTATTCACAAATAACAGTATATTTTATATGTAGTTAAAATATGATGCTCAAAATAATATTTTTACAATACAAAAARAAATCTCTCTGCATTACAATAAAAGAAAATGCGCTTTCAATTAGTTGAGAAATGTATGCTGGGGTTTCAGAAGAGCCTAAGGAAATTAGATGCCTATTGACGTTAGATATGAGTATTCAATTCCCTTACCCCAGAGCTGCAGGTTAATAAATCAGGGCAACTGTCAAAGAGATCTGATATGCTGTCCTAAAATAATAATCTGTCTTGAACTTTTCACATAAGAAGCAAAATAAGCACAGAACTCTGTCATTTTGTTCTGAATCTTTTCCTCAAGCAAAATGCTTTGCACATGTGTGGGACCTAATCTGAAAACCCACAGTGAGCTGAGCCCTCACGGGGGAAATGTATCTCCCTCGGGTTCTCATTACCGAAGTCCCAATGTAGCTGCAAATGAGGGATCAGGTTCCTCTCTCTCTCTCTTTCTCTCTCCCCTCCCTCCCTCCCTCCCTCCTTCCCTCCCTCTCTCACTCTCCTCTCTCACTCTCCTCTCTCCCTTTTCCTTTTCTCCTCTTTTGTCCCTTTGCCTGGTACTACAAAAAAAATAATCACTTCTGTTAGCATAATTTGTCTCTTAGGAGGCTGAATCTAAAGCTGAAACAGTAATTTAACTTTTAACAGCTCCTTGGAACACATCATCAGGGCTTAAGTGCTTTGGGTTTGCAGAATTTGTGGAGAATTCTTTGTGTTCATAAGCTGGATACTAGAAATCAATCTCATACAAAGCTTACTTAGTTTTGTTGCCATTTTCTTGACTTGGCAGCACTGACAAGAAGCAATATGAGTATTTTCTTTAAAAGTAATTTTTCTGCATCAAGGAGAGATTTTCATATGGTGCAGATATTACTTAAGAATAACCTTTTAAGTTGCACATATCCTGTGCCTCCGCTGTCGAAGTTTTAATACTTGCCAGGGTCYCAGCTTTGAAATTATAGGCAAGACTGAGACATTATTACTTTTCAAGTAAAAYTGTTTTGATTAAATTGAAAGTTAGTCAAAACTGTAATAACTCTGRCTAAAATAATCTGTGCCAGCTGTCCCCTTCAGTCTGAAATCAAACCCCACAGAGAAATGCAAAGTACCATTTAGAGTTCCTGAAAACAGGCTTTTACAAAAATTGGATGTTTTTCTTTCACAGTGAAATATTCGGAATTTTTCTTTGGACAGATCTAGATTTTGTGTCAGGGATGCATCTTTTTCTGTTGTTATCAATATATCCAAATAYTACTCAACTATACAATCCATTGAAAATCGAGGGTTATGAATATTCAGAGTTGTGYCACTTTCTTAGATACAGTAAGCTGTGTAAGATTTAACCAGTGAAATAATCTAGTTTCTTGTTGGTAAATTTATATATGCTGATAAAAAAACAAACAAAAAAAAAAAAAGAGTCACTCAAACGTGTCCAAAATTGTGTACATTTACTGATCAATTTTTGCCTCTGGCTTGAGCTAACAGTAGTCAAAATGGCTATGGTGCTGTATTGTAGTTTCTAGTTCGTTGACCCAGTAGCTTATTATTACTTGTTAAAATAATTTCTTGTTAAAAGAAATTGGTTATATAAGACTTGTTATAATCCATAAGCTAGCAAAATGTATAATTTTTTTTTTGTTCCATGACTCCCTCCAATAATTCCAGCAAAACTTGAAAATGCATTTAGTTCCTTAATTTTGTTAAGGAGCGTGAGGTTTGTAATACATATGAATGCTGCTGGAGCTTTTGTACTAGCAACATTTTTGGAAAAGTTTTATTACACATGAATAATTGAATCCARTGGGCAAACAACTGTAATGGATTAGTTGAACCACTGCAGAAAAATGCATTTGTATGCAACAAATAATCAACTCTTGGAAATTTCYATTACTGTAAATTCCTGAAACAAGTAAAATTAATCCAATTGTCATCACTGGAAGTGAAATCAGACTATTCACAGGAAGTGAAATATTAGCTAGTCTTGTAGGCAAAAAAAAACAACCTTAAATCATGAATACTATCAGTACCCGGTCTGTGGGAAGGTTAGTGATCAAATCTGAATGTTCAGGGTCTCAAGTAGAAGYCTCTGTTTGCTCCCTGGAATTGTGGAGTCTGACTGTAAACATCTGGACTGAACAAAAGTGGCATGTCTGGGCTTCCAGGAGGAGGTGGTCTGGAAACAAAGAAGGGGGACCTGAATGGAAAAATGTGATGTTCCTGACTGGAGGAAAAGTCCTTGAAATGGGAGAGATCCTGGAGATTAGAGAGCTGTGTGTAAGATGGAAGCCAGGGCATGCACCACTGGCTGGTGATGCCTGAGACAGGTGAGCAGCCAGGCAGCAGGGATGGACCCGACTTCTGCTCAGCCTCTGGGGCCAGCAGCCACTTCCCTGCAGGAACAGAAGATATGGGTCGAAAGTGTGAAATATAATCAAGAAGTTGCAAAAGCTCCCATCCTGTTGGTTCTTAAACAAGCTCCAGTATCCAGATCCACTGCGGGTAGCTTAAAAGCATTATCTGAAAAACTTCTGGTTAAATTTTTGCTGAACTGATGTCGAGGCAAAGTTCTTAAACAGAACCATGATTTTTTTTTTTTCCTTAGCTGTGTAAAAACTGCTAACAAGATTTTTCTTCCTAAGATGCCTCTTAAGTTCCATGTATTTTCTAGATCATTCATTCTTCTGATAGTTTTAAACTCAGATAAGTTTAGGCTGAATTGCTGCAAGACTAACTTTTTTAAGGACAGAAATCAACCGGACAGTAAAAATTAGGGTTTTTTAAAGAAAAAAAAAAAAAAAAAAAACCAGGATGGAAATCATACTTCCTTAAGGATAAAAAAAGTAACCATGTGATCTTGTTCTCATTTTTCCATTAACTTCATCTCTCTGTTGGATTCTTTGTATGATTTGTTTCACCAATATAAAGTAAGACTTCAGAAAGGCATTTGATTTCTCTTCATCTTAAAAATCCATCAGGAGGAAGACTGGAAAAATAATACGTGGTGTCTTCATGTATGTATTCATTTATGAATATATATTAATCCTTGGTAAATTAGGCTTGGTCCCATGAATATAATTTGTTGACCTTCTTTCATGAAATGAGTTAACATAAGCTGATCTAATCATCTCCGTTGCAAAGGATCAATGATTTGTTCCTTCTGACACTCAGCAGTGCCTTGGAGCACTTTCTAAAGTGTCCCATGTGAYAGCCCTCTATCTGACAGGACTACTAAACAACAAGAATTTCCTTGTCAGTCAGTTTCTTCTCCATCCTCCTCTAACTGTCTTCTTGTTACAAGTTTCAAACTGCTGATTTTATCTTCATCATTTAAGGTAACTAGAAAATTAGACAAACTGTCCCAACACTTTTTATCAGGTTAGAAACAGAGACTTGTTTAATCTGAGGAGTTAGRTTTTTATTTGATGCATCTAAGATGGTAAATAAATACCCAAGAAGGCCAAAGTGCTGTAGAAGGTGAGATGTGACAGGGTGTGARTGAGAAACTCTGTGAATTACTTTTCCATTATGGTTATTAGTATGTAAAACATACTTGTCTCAATAGTATTGACTCCTACAGCATGTGAAAGTTGTAGCAATTATGAATTATCAATTGCATTTGAAGGATAAKGAATAAGTTGCCCAGTTCATTTATTAAGCTGATAATTCAGTTGAATCAACAGTCAAATTAGCTGAGATGGAGAGTGACAAKAATTATTCAAAAAATATCTATTAAGCTTCTGTAGATAAAGTAGATAAACAAAGTTATGCTTTTTACAGTAAATATGAATTGCATACTTAGAGTGAAAGTAATTGGATTCTGAAATTTCTGAAATCAATAAGCCTTTACTCATTAGGAACACAAACAAACAAAAAAAACCAAAAACCAACAAACCCCCTTCACCCCCACCCCACACACACAGAAAAAAAAAAAAAAGAAAAAAGGAGGGAGGAAACCCCCAAAAACTCAGCTGGTCAAAAGATAGACTTTTTGTGTGTGTCCATTTTAAGTAAAAACTGATGAGCCAATATTTGATTTGTTCTAGTATGAGTCAGTTTTTTGAACTTAGCTATAGGAAGGCTTGCAGCAGGATGTCTCTAAGAGTGTTTGGAATGTTTCTGATTGTCTTGCCTGCTATCACCAGACCGGACAGAATTGTTTTGAGCAATAATGGGGGTTTCTGTTTAGTTGTTARGGCTGTCCTTCCCATAACATAGAAAAAAGGAGACAAAAGCGACAGTGTGGATTCATCTGTACCACCTTCTCCTCTGATCTTTTGTGACAAAAAGATCGATAAAACCTGAACTCTTTCTCTGCCTACTCTGAGATGACAAAATTTGGTAAAYGATGGTATTTCAGGTTGCATCTAAAGGGGCAGGTTTGGGGCAACTTTTGTTTGTGGGAATATTAGAGGTGCAACCCTTTGGTTATGGTGGGTAAAATCAATTGGAAGCAATCCATGTGGTTCTTTGCTCAAAATCTCACCCCAGTTATATTGAGGACACACATGAGGAGGAGATATAGCTCAAAGGCCACAGTTATTAGTGATGAAACTCATCCCGGAATTATCCCTACTTCTCTTGGTCTTAATTTCTAGGGATATTAATCCTAATAAAAACTTACCCCAAATTCAAGAATCTCTGGAATGCTGCCAGCAGTAAATGTAACCTGTATTTCTTTTTATTTGTCTCTCCCAGGGAGAGGGGAATCATGATCTCCTCAAATTACATCATCAAAAACTGTATTTTCTGTTTATGTGCACAAAATTGTCCTCCAATGAAACCAATACAWAATAAATGCTGAACTTACATATATCTTAAAATACATCGTGATGATGTTTGTTTCCAGCTTCCCCAAAATCTTGCTATAGCAGAGCCACCTCTCAAAGCTGATCACTGAGACAAGATCTGCCCATTTGCAATTTCTGTTGATGATCTTTACAGAACTGCATAGAGCAAAGGCAGGCTATAATCAGTCAGTCGTTTKTCTGAACTTTTATCTAATTAAGTCTCTTGAAGTGATGTAATAGTGCATCTGGTCCTTTTGAGATAAGATATTTTGTCTCACAGTAGAATTACTTCTTTTCAGTCAAGTAAAAGTTATATTGAGAATTTCCAGTTGATACAATGTTGTTCCAGTATGAATTACAGATTTRTCCCTAATGTGCACTTAGTCAGTTTTTGCCATCTTCTTCTAATAATTTGCTTAATTTTTCTTACTATCCCASTGGTGTTCAGTATCATATTGTTGCTAGTAAACTGAGCACAGTCTCAAGTGTCCTATAACATGAAACAAGGCTCTTTYAACTTCATTGCCCACTGAGTTCAATCAAGCTTAGATGGGTAAATACCAGACTGAAAGTACAGGCAACATAATACCYGTGTATTCTAGCTAAATTCGTATTTCTGTGTGTCTCGGTTTGTGACAATGTTTTCAGAGAAAAAAACGTTACAGAGTAAATATTTCCTCTGAAGTGAAAAATTTGGTAATTTTTCCCACCAATATGAAATAGGTGTTCAGGCAAAAGTGAAGAGAAAAATGGCTTATTAACAAAACAAGGTGCCCACAGGACACAGATTAAAGAAACTGAGTAACTGTTAGATATTTAAAATTCAGGAATGCACACTGCTCCCTCCCCCCACAGCCATTTGGCCATGTGGTGCAGAGAAAAGATGGCGGCTCCTGCCCCGGGAAAAAGAAACAAAAGAAAAAAAAAAGAAAAGTCCACGTGGCGCTTGGACAACAGTAGAAACCTGGTGGCACTCCTCCCTGTGGATGTAACAGAGGTCTCGGTGTGCTTTTCTGTCGCTGGCTTGGCTTCTTCCAGAGTCGGGGATGAGATGGAGCGACGCTGCTTGTCCCTGCCAGCTGCCAAATTGCTCCAGAAGAAAAATCACATGAGTCAGAGAAGGGGGTGGCAGTCCAAGGAAAAGCTGTTTGCCCAAGCTAACAAACCCAAGCTAGCTAAACAGCAACATGTACCTCCCCTGCACAAAGCAAGCAAGGACTCCCACAGCGCCGATGCTGAGGTCTAAAAAGCAAACGGCTGCACGGCAGCCCCAGCATTTAAACTGCCTGTGCCACCCCTGCCCCTTCTTCTGGGTCAGGTTTAAAGGCACAGGCACTTTTGGGCATACAAGCAGACGGAATATAGGAATAGAGTGTTATCGTTAAATCAACCCAAGACACTGTGTTAATAAATTTTTCTTAAATAAGACAGAGAATATCTTCTTCTAAAAAAATTTTATATGCTGTTATCCATGTGATCCAATCCTTAAAAAAAAAAACAACAACAACAACAACAACAACAAAAACCAAAAAAAACCTTACAGGATTTGTTTCTAGGGGATCATTTCCCAAGCTAGCTAATATTATAAAGATAACAGAAAAGTGCAACCCAGATCTTCAAGCATAGGTGAACGAGGCAGTATGTGAAGAAAGCAGATAGAAAAATCTATTACTGAGCTGTATTGACAATTCCTTTTTTGGCAATTAATTACTTAGACTATTTATCACTTTTTTCTATTTCTTGCTGCATAGRAATCTAGTTGTATTGTCAGAACTCTACTAGTATGCTATTACAGCTTGTCCTTCARAGGACAGGCTGAAAATACTTTATTTGCACTAAGAGCTTTTAGCTAGAGTTTCTATCTTTAACCAAATCTAGAGCAGTTTAGTGGCTGATAYGTATCTCAAAAATTGCAGCTTTTCTATTTTCTTTCTTCTTTTTTTCTTTTCCCCAAAGACTGGGAGATTGGGAGAAGMTATATTGCTTTTGGAAATGTGCAGAGATCATAGCATGCATTTATCATGGTGTAAGGTATGCATTTTTGGAAGTACAATGTTTTGTTTGATTCTTTAATTGAGATGGGCTSCTTTTTCTCTGGTACATCCACTAAATCAGGACAGTCAGTGTTGCCCATTAGGCTTGCTCTGCTTGAAATTTGTTACCTATGCATCCAGTATTTATAAATAAATGTCAGTAGAGCAAAAGGACTRTTTGTCTCTTGCTTACCATTGCTGTGCGCTCCTAACAGAGGGCTGGCTAAAGCTGGACAGGAACATGGGTAATGGGAGCTGCTCCACTGGTGCTTTGTAGGCGCTTCATTGCTGCCTGGTAGTGCCCTTGGTTCCTCCTTACTCCTATGGCCTCTGGTTTTGTTATTTTGCTCCTGAAAGCAGCATGACATTATATATTCACCTTGCACTTGGAGCCATAAACTCTTCTCAGCTTGGCTAGTTTCTCTAGGTGCAGCTGATTCCCAGCTCCGAGGAACCAGGAATTTATTCCTGTTTATCATACTTCTCACACTGCTGTGCWCCATTCTCACATGCATCAATGCATCATTTGCATTTTATGTTTGCATTTAATGTAGGGGAGGGCAAAATGCATCAACAGCTTGGTGCATGTTTTTATTCGATTTCTGTTGACTGTAGGAATAAGCTCATTGCTCTGTTTCTGACCTCTGAAACTACAGATCCTGTCTCTTTTTTAAAACTTTTTGTTKGTTTTTTTTCAGTTGCTCTGAAAGTTCTGTATGACATATTTATCTACTGTTGGAATAATCAATAACAAATTGTAAATCAGTACGTAACAAACCTGCAGAGCAAACTGATGGATTTTTCAGTTTGAACAGATAAACTCACTTCTTTCCAAAGCAGCATGGAATATTCAGGTACCTAGATACCTGAGTATCTGCCGAATGCCGGGCTCACCATGAGTAGATTTAGATAGGAYATTTGGAAGAAATTCTTTACTGTGWGGGTARTGAGGCACTGGAACAGATTGCCCAGAGAAATTGTGGATTCCCCATCCCTGGAAATGTTCAAGGCCAGGTTGGATGGGGCCCTGAGCAATYTGATCTAGTGAATGGCATCCTGGTCTGTAGCASGGRGGTTGGAACAAGATGATATTTATRGATATTTTCATCCAAATATTCYATGATTCTATTTTCTTCTCATCTTTTTTTTAGTTACTATGGGAGTCCTGTGAACAGGTTTACCTTCTGTTGGAGTAATCAATAGTAGATTGTAAATCAATAAAGAATACGCCTGCAGAGCAAAATTGTGAAATATCCATTTTGAATAGATAAACTGACYTCTTTCCAAAGCAGCATGGCATATTCAGGTAGTTGGATCTCCAAAACCCAAAGGAAAATAGAAGGTTCTTTCTCCAGTAAAACTAGCCTCATAAACTTGCCATACTGCCACTGTGTCTTAATTAAGAGGCATAGATGTTGCAAAGAGAGTGTGATCTGCTCTGGTTTAGTACTGGTCCCTCAGATACTTGACAAATAATGTCAGTGTACTAGCATTACCAAACTTGAGAATTTTGGATGGGTTTTAGAAGTATTTAGGGAACTGGCCGCATGCAGGAATTTGCTGCCAGAACACAAACTGTACATCACTATACACAGGATAGAAAATCACCCATACAAGCATGTGCAAAAGAAGAGACAGCTTTCAAGACCCCTTCTGCTATCCTGAAGCAAATACTGTGGCGAATAGACAGCACTGGTGAGATGTGCTTGCACAAGTCCCATGGCCTAACAATAAGACTTGCTAGCCTAAAATTTAAGCTGTTGAAATTTACAAAACCTGTTTGGCAGGATCTCCCAGAAACTGCATCACAAAAARCTCACCTGGCATTTGTCTTGCCTTTGAAAAAACGAAAAAAGATACTTTGGTCACAGAGATGAAAATTGTTTCTAGGGACATCTCTATAAAGCCTGTTTGCAGTGATCTACCCACTGGTAGTCTGAAATAACCAGTAAACTTACATGGRTATAAGAAAAGCAGTAAATCCACCACCTTCTAAAAATTTTATTTATATTATGCTGAAAGAAAACTTGTTCATTATACCCCTGCTGAATCTCTGAGSGGAGCTAATGCACCACAGTCCGTTCTGTCATCTTCCACAAGAACTTGCTGGCAACTGATCTTGGTCAGTGATGTTAACAARTGGAGGCCGATTCCTCTCAGAAGGRTTTAGAYATTAGCAAACCCCATCAGATCAGTCTTGTTCAACTAAACAATTAAAATAACAAMMTTAAAATAATTATGGAAGTRAATTCCCAATATGTGGTTYMACCCACMCACACACACTTTGATATTGCACAGATGACAGTTCCCCTCTAGAAAAATGTCTTAATTCAGAACTGCCTCAACTCCAAAAGGTTCCCAAATGGAGCCCAGTCACCTCCTGCTTGAAAGTTTGGATCCTTTCATGGAAAACTGGATTTAGTATTGTCCTGKGAAAAAGACACACAGTAAATCAGGCTGAAATACCATGGCATAAACCTCCATGAGTAAGGGTAAGGAAGGACAATCACTTCAATCATTCTGTAAAAGACAAATGATTCTGCAGTTCAGAATAAAATCTCATCTTTTTATATCCATAAGTCATCAAGCAGAACAAAATAGATTCTGGCAAAGCATTCCTTCCATATGAATGTGCAGCAATAATGTCATCACTAACCTTTTCAGATTTTGATATTGTTGTCATAAGCATCAAGGCCTGGTTTAGAAGTYCTCATGCAGTCTCCTTTCTTAACTTTTTTAAGTAAACAGCAGACATCAAAACAGTGAAATCATTGATGCTTCCCTGGAGCTGCTCAGTGGAAAAATATTAATCCTTGCATGAGAGAGGTATATTGGGCAGGCAGCATCTGCAAACAGAGCTGTTCAGTGTTTCTTCAGGAAACTGAAGTCACGAGAACCGTGGTATTGGACAGGCAACTCTTTCTTATCAGTATGGTGAGTTATTAGGCATTTCTTTCAAATATATGCTAAAGCACCTCACTTATAATAAAAAGCTGAGGAAACTGGGCCTGTTTAGCCTGGAGAAGAGATGATTGAGAGGGGACCTCATCAATGTCTATCAGYATCTCAAGGGAGGGTGCCAAGAGGATGGAGCCAGGCTCTGCTCGGTGGTGCCAAGCAATAGGCAATGGACAGAAACTGATGCAGAGGAAGTTCCACCTGAACATGAGGAAGAAGTTCTTTACTGTGTGGGTGATTGAGCACTGGAACAGGTTGCCCACAGAGATTGTGGAATCGTCCTCACTGGAGATACTCAAGAACTGCCCAGAGGCCATTCTGAGCAATGTGCTCTAGAATGACCTTGGTAGGAGGGAGGCTGGACTAGATGACCTCCTATAGCCCCTTCCAGTCTTACACAGTCTGTGATTGTGTGTTCCCACTTACGCTGCTAGTCAGGAGGCAGAAATACGATGTATTAATTTAATTAYAAGTTTTCTTCCTAGGGGCCTATACCAGGACCATATCTTTACAGGAGACATTGCTTYCATGTTGAAGCAGCCAGAAACCCCACAAATATCTAAGATGGCTGCTCAGGAGAAAAGACCATAGAGCAATCGTGGATTCTAAAAGAGATTTTTTTATTGGCTAGACATTGTTCTAGGGCTGCCTCTGTACTGTTTGGCTAAATGGCCTTACCTATCTAAACTGCTTGGATTTCAGGATTACCTCAAGGTCCTGTACACTGAATGTAATCAAGCCTCAGTCAAAAACTAATTAGTGCCTGTGGCCCTCTGCTTACACCAAGAAAACAGGTTTCTAATTCTGATCAGGTAGTCTGGCAAAGCTCAACAGTTATAGCAATAATTCATATGCAATGTCGTTGTCCCAGTTTGTGTCCCCAGCACGCCTTCTACCAATCTCTATTCAGTTTTGCAAAAGGAAAACCCACTCTGTCAGCAATGTTATAAATAATGCATCCAATTAGTCAACTACATGCTGTTGCATTTCCCTGAAGGCCATGGATCTGAAAGCCCCAAAGAAACTGTGTGCTTTGAGAGAAATGTTTAGACACAAATACTGCCCTTACTCTGAGATCAGCCCTTTGCACTCTCCTCTCTGTTGTACAGCAGAAGACATATGAAGGCTGCCCTTTGCATTGCACAGGATGAGAACAAATGCTAAGAGCCTGTGCTGTGATTTCCAGCTGCGTGAAGAGAATGCAAGATAAGGSCTGACAGGAGTGGCTCTGGTGCAGGGAAGATGGAAAGAGGCTGTGGGAGGTACACACACGTGYGTGGTGAAGGAGAGTCCAGCTCTTTTCAGAAATAGGCAGGGTCTTTCAATTCACCTCTTAGGTTTTTGATAGTTCCACTGGAGAAGTGAATTTTTTAATGTTGTGTGAATGACACCAAGACTGAAATGTGATGCAGTTTGCCAGCAGTGAGATGGGAGGCCAACACWACGTGATCCTTTTCTTTCCAGCCTGCACATTTCTTTGATATAATCAACAAAAACCGTGTTTCAAAAGAGAAACAGAATCAAATTAATTAGATTTCCTGCACTAAAACAAGAAATAAATCAAACATRATCCTGGAAAAATGTTTTCTTGCAGTTGCAAGCTTCCATTTCCCCTAAAGAAGACACTTGTGTTTGCTTTGAGGATAGAATGAAACTGTAAACTGAAAAGTCATTTGAAAATKATAAATTAGGCTGTGATTATGCCAAGTGATATTAATTATGCTGATAGATTATATGGCAACAAATTTTTAACTGATTCAGTTCTGCCTTCTGGCTTGCTTCTGGCTCATGAGCCATGTGTCAGGCTTCGTTTGTTACTGAGTTTCAACAACAGCGGTAAAAAGCCCAAACTTGCGCTCACAATTCTGTGGTAGGGTCTATGCAAACATCATCACAGAGTGGTCCATGGTTTAAACAAACTATATTTGAATTTTTTGTACAAAAAAATTATTTTTGATGAGTTTTTTGTATCAATAGAGCAGATGGCTGAAAAAGAAAAATCATAATGGGGCTTCTTTCTAATGTGATGAGGACACAGGGGATTTGTGGTTTTCTGCTTTGAAGATGCATTGCTACCTCTTCATCACAAAATTCTTTTTAAAGCACACCATTTTAAAACAAGCCCTCCTTCTGACTTGGTGTCTAGCTTCCTTTGCATCTCAGCAGCAGAATTGTTCAGCAGGAATGGAATGCTAAATCTGTCTTTCTTTCTCAGCATGATTTTCTTAAGATCAGGATGCTATGAAAAACAATGATGTGGCTGAAGTGGAAATTACTGTGCAGTTTTGTGTTCCTGGCCTATGGACCATCGAAAAAAAGAAGGGAACACAAAAATTAGCAGCTCCTCAAAGATCTCTGCCTTATGATGACATCTTTTTGTCATTAGGTAATATCAGTAAAATTAACATAGGACGCTGTAACTTCCWGGGAGTTTTATTCTGCAAGAACTACAGATCCAAATCAGTCAAACATACTTTCTAAAGGTGAGAATTAAAGGCCAGTGGACTGCTAGTGGCTGACAACTCAAATTTAYCGTCTTCGATGGGGTACAGTCAGTCCTGCTGTTGTACAGCAGAAGACATATGAAGGCTGCCCTTTGCATTGCACAGGATGAGAACAAATGCATTTATGTCACTTCCTTTCCTTCAATGAAAACATGTCATGGCTTTATACTGACATTCAGTGCCAATGCTGGGTGCACTCTCTCTCAAATGCATCACCTTTTCTTGGTCACATGCTAAGATTTATTTCCAGCATAGTGGCTTGAGTGACAGTTTTCCATGYTCTGTAATGAGATTGAGTTCCTGACTCAGTTTGAGATTGCATTCTTTTGTTAAGTGGAAGAGCTTCTTTTCTAGTTAATTAGAAATTCTACCTGGTAATTATTTTCACATTACTTAAAACCAACATGATAGAAAATTAACCTTTAGCCTTAGATGACAGAAATGTAAAACCTAAACAACTGTAGGACAGAGGCCAGGCACAAAAGGGATCCAAGTGCGAGACTCACAGAATGATTAATTGGAGAATGGTTACGAGTTGAAAGTAGGATTTTAAAAATACCATTTATTTGATGGACGTGTCTAAAGAAAACAGGGAAGCTGTACAGTTAAACAAYGAAACGGTTAATCTCAAAATTTAATCTGTTTGAATTCTCTTAAGTAATATTCAAAAGCAGTTTGTAGTTGTCAAAATAACAGGGAATTCAAGTAAGAACATTTATTATACCCTAGATGATTTCTGACATCCATAGATGCTTTTAATTTAGGTTTATTCATTTTTCAATAGTTTAAGMTAGACAGAGTTTTATTACTTTCCAGAGAAAACAGTGCTTTCCCTTTTGTATTAATTGTTTCTATTTARTATTTCCCAATATCAGTGCAGCTCCCATTTTCTCAGCAACATGAAGAGAAAAAGTGGAACTGGGCGGAGAAGCAGGACTGTGCTGGATTTTGATTTCACTGAATTACTTTTCATTTTAACATAACGAAGTGTGAAGTCTCTGTGCAGTATTACTATCCAAGCACAGAAGGAGGATTTTTGTCTTTCTCAAATCTCTCTCTCCCTTTGTTGATGATCACTCCCATTAGAATGCCCTTCTCCTCCTGCACTGCAGCCACCCCTCAGCTGTCACCTGTGCCTGGCATGGGATGGGCACGCATATCTGCTCAGTAGGTTTTGGTAAAGAGAGGTAAAGAATAGCTGCACAGAGGCAGCCTTCAGTGGTGCTGTGAAGATTGGGAAWTACTCAGAATTAAAGGATACCTCATGAAAACATAAGAAAGGTCTGCAGTAGGGATCAGTTCAGRCCAATAATGAAAAAAGAACGTTTGGAGTGCAGTCCAACTGGATAATTAGAACATATTTTATGAAAAAATGAGTGTACCACTGTAAATATCTRTGATTTGTGTTAAGCTGATAATGAGTAGATCATATGTTATTTTTCTTCAGAATCTATTGACATCTTAGCTCCATTTATGCTTTAGTAATTGTTTAATCAGTCCAGAATGCTTTTTATTACTCCATTGGTTTACCCTGTTGTGATTCTGGCTTTGCTCAGTCATTCATTTAGGATCTCGTCATTAAAAAGTCAGAGGCTTGAATGCACAATTAAATATGTTTTCAAACTCAGGCAAATGACATACACTGTCCTGTATACCGAAAGTCTACCTAGTAAATTTGGTGTGGCATAGGCTGCCTGTAGTTAATCCAGAATTTCTGTAGCACGGGCAGTGGGTTCCTGGCACCTGGCCAGTGGCCAGAGCTTGTGGGCAAGTGGCAGTCCATGCCTGAGGAGAGCTGCCTGTTRTTTTTAGGATCAGGTTTGAGTGTGAACAACTACTAAAAACYTTTTCTTTAAACAAGGGKTTTTTTTAAASCTTCCTACTACATTTGCCACAACTCAGATATTGCAAGCTGTGAACCAGATTGTGTCACTCTTATGTAGGTCAAATAGTACCTTGMCTGCACAGTGGGGTTGTCTCTTAGAGTGTGGCTCAAGGTAAAATAAAATGTGCTGTCTCGTCTGCACAGTCCAGGTTAAGGACACATTGTACACCCTCTCTGACCCGTGACCCAAACGTACCTGAACAGTCCTGCTAACACTGTTTCTCAGTTTAGGAATCTCACAGTGTTCTTCATCCATAGCCTGGATTGTTCAGGTWCTTTTCCCATGTTTTTTCTTCATTTTGCATAGAATGCCTATGAATGTACATGGGAAAAGAATGGACAAGAATTCCTGTTGATGAAATCCTGGTTTTTGTTCAATCTAGTAACGAATTCCTCCTGTAGTCGTAAAAATTACTATTTTTCTAGTTAGGCCTTATTTATTACTTTTCATAGCTTAACCAAATTCCGTAGTTAGAGTATCATTGTACAGTGGGAAGAAAGTACATTTCTTGAGCCAAATGTAATTCACTTTCCTGGTGAATTGGCAAACAGGAATTTGGTAGTCTTTAAGAGTTGCTTTGCACAAATGTAAATGGCATGGGGAAAAACGAGAAAAAAAGCTCCCATGTGTTTCATTCTTTGATGAGAGCATGCATGGTAGTTCTTGACCAAGAAGGGAAGAAACCTGCTCAAGAGAGGACACAAAAATCTCAGTGCTGATAATCATTCCTTTCCCCACTCCCTGGTATGTGCCCTGGATATGTCACTCACAAGCAACCGTACAACTTTACCATCCAAACGTTTCTGTTCCATTTTGAGTTAATCAAGTTTGCGAATCTTTATTTTCATTTCACGTTTATCTTCCTTCATTTCATTAAGGTTTTGATTTTTTGAGATCTTCTTCAGTTTAATTTCTCAGTGACATTTTCACTACTATATTAATTGCTCTTAAAACTCAGGATGAAGAGGTACTTCCCTTGCATTAAGAGCTTCTGCACTGAAGGATTTTACCTTAACAGATACCTCATATGATGCTTAGCTGCAGGTTTCCATGATGACAAGCCACGCAGCAACACTCAGATTTTGATTCTTACAATACAGATGTTTTTGTGCTTCTCCTCTTAGACTACTAAAAAAAAAAAAAAGTCTGTAATGACAGCAGCTCTCAAATGGAAGAGAGTCTTTTACGTTATCTAGATGACATACCACTTCATACTAAATCTGTCACTAGCACATCCTTGCTGCCCTATATGTCTCCAGGATCAGAGGCTTTGTGATTAATAGGAAGAGCAGTTTCTGCTCACCTCAGAGTATGGGAGTAGGACTAGGTTCCGTGTGGAAGGTGCTTCTAAAACTGCTTTTTTTTTTTGTCTCCAGACTAATTAGGGCACTTGTACAAGAGAGGAGTTGGGTGGGGTTTTACTGTACATGCATGTTGTTTGCATTTCAAGGGGATTTTTTGTACCTAAGCCAAGAGGGTCACAAGGTAACAGGCTGACATCTAACCTGGTTTCTTAATTTGGTGTGCACAAGAAACATCAGATTTGCTGTCTGTCCTCTTCCTACAGCCTYGAGTCAAASCTATTCAGGTTGAGTCAAATTTGARCTCAAGTTTATAAAAACTTAATGAAAACAGGCGCCTAGGTAAAGAAGGTATCTGTGTTTTCCCAGCGAGRGAAAGGAGGAGCCCTGCCTCTATCGTGTATAAGGGAATCCCCATGGGGAAAAGCTCATCATCACAGCTTCAGAAGCAGGAAAAGCTTTGATCAGTGCTTTGAGAAGCCAACTGCAAGACGCAGCACCTTGTGAAGGCAGGGGTCATGACTGGGCTRTAAACACATCTCGGGATGGCTTCATTCCAGCCCGTGGTTTGAGTGTATTCCCTGCCAGGGCCGGGCACGGCCGCGGCTCCCGCGGGAAGCTCGGGTTCCTGTGCTCCCTGTTCGCTCCAGTTCGTATCCAGAGGCTGGCGCTAAGGCGTGGCTAATGCTCCCTTTGGCACTCAGGCTAGGTGGCGATCTGTGAAAATGGCATTTAACAAAAGCCATTAGTGCCCCTGGCTTCCTCCCCTCTCTGTACGTGAGGAGCCTCTAAGGCAGACGGGCAATCCYTTAATTCACAGGGAGGGGACACTGCAGGCACTCCCGCTATAAGGAGAGCTGCTCATGCAGATGCCATCCTGGCAGCTTCTGGTGTGCAGTGAGGACACTTTTATCTTTACTTTCAATAGAAGGGATAACGTGGAATAGTAATAATGGGACTGATAAATGAAAGGAAAACTGTAACCACATAATTATGTCAGAATCAACTAACAGCCATGAAAAGCCGATTAAACCACATTATGCAGAGAGATGTAACAGAGTACTATTAGCAAGTCCTCTGCAATGGCAAGCCTGGCAATTAAGAGAGCTGTATTGGCAGCACACAGTGAAAACAGTGCTAATGTATAGTTAAAAATATTTGGAGACAAACAGTGCCCAGACTACAGGGACAGCCTAGAACTGAATACAGGAGCGTCCTCAAAGATACCAGCACCCAGGGGAAAAAATGAAAGATATTATTCCAAATAGATTATTTGACTAGGATGTTGGTTCATATTTATATTTAGTATCAAAATTAATTTATTGGCTTATCCAGAAATGAAATGTTGGAGTGCAGCATGTCTGTTTTTTCAACTATCTGCAAATTTCAGCTTGTGCAGTCTAACAGAGTAATGAAGCTTGCAGAAATACTATAATTTAGGCAGGAATAATATTAGGTATTGTTTGTGTGGTTGCAACTATTTGGCAAATATTTAGGAATGACATAGCTCAGTGTCACATATTCTTAGGTATGTGGTATTTCCAGGTCAGGCACCTATCACTCAGTGAGYTTCCTTCTCACTGGAGTACTGGTATTTGTTGTTTCTGTTCACCCACCACTGAAAAAGTCAAGGTTCAATTCTATCTGTCGCTTTCCCTCTGCCCACTCCCGCAGAGCTGTTCTCATCTGCAATCAGGGAGAAATGCCCTGGAACGAGCTCTGAGATAACATCAGTGCAAGGTTCAGAGTTCTCACAGGCTTTACAGAAAGATTGCCAGAAACTGGTCCGTGTTACTGTGGAGATTTCATCTAAGGGTTTAACATTAGTGGGAATGTTCTGATGTGAAAGGGTAGGCATGCTGGAGAGTTTGTRCTCCCCTTATTTTCTTCATCGTGTCAGGCATACTTCGCAGGCGTACTACTGAGAGAGTTTGCCTGCAGAAAACCAGCATACATCCTTTAAATATTTATCCTGCACRTGGTTTTCCAACAGATACATGCAGATTTTCTTCTTGCTTTGTTTTAGGAAATGTCCAAACAAGTGTGAGATGCATGTAATGAGAGCATCCGGGCCAACACCAGTCCTTTCTTGAGCTGTTCTAAAGCAAAGGAAGGGAGGAGAATGTGTCTGGTTACTTTGATCATAAAAGCCAGAAAAATACATTTAAAATTAAATTCTGTCAACAGCTTAAGTACTAGGGATGTATAATTAATGAAATCTCTGCCAAAATAAGTTTTGTGATGATCAGGATACAGSCCTTTACTTAAATGAGAAGTGAGACTGCCTGTTGAAGGCTAAAGAATTTAATGGTACTCTGCTGTCTATATTAGACAATTTTCCTCATAATTTATGTGTGAGAATGTTGTTGCACACAGARTACTTAAATAAGAGAAAAGTATCATTATCTCCCTTTTAACATGTGAAGAAACTGACACSCAGAAATCTGGGGTACCCAAGGTGAGGTTTTTGCGTTCTTACTGCGTACTTCCACAGATCCATCAGCAAAAATATCACTAATGACCCAACTTTTAATTTCACAGATGAAGGAACTTGGTGTCATCGTGTACAATTGTAGCTGCCTGGTCCTGGACTTACAAAGGATATTTGCGCTGTATAGCTCATTAAGGTACAAGAATAAAATACCTCCGAGTTGGTCTAAGAGACTCTATGGAGTGTACGACACCCAAAATAAACTGACACTGCAGCTGAACGAGACAAAATCAGAAGTTTTTGTGTCGGTAAGTTCTGAAATGATTTCTAGGGAGGGGGAAGGGAAGAAACTTACTTAACCAACCAAGATTTTTGGAAGACCTGGAMATTTGACAAATTACTTTTTTCTTTTTTWAATTCTGATTTCTRTGACATKCAGTTTGCTGGGACTGAARATGCTGCAGGATTTCTTTTGAGCATTATTCAATTTCCCTCTGTAATGTTCAACGTTTTTCCACTTACATTCAGAAAAATAATACAGAGACTCTTCAAATTAGATTATTATACTTACACTAATATGTAGAACATGAACGACTTGGCAGTAAATGAACCATTAATCAGACATGGCAAATGATACAGAATAAGTTTGGTATCAGAGCTTGCATATTTATCAGTGTAATTTATGAAGATTGACCCTGTTGCAAAGAACTTTTACTTCTGTACAACATCATCTACTTCAGMTTTATTTTTAAATGACATTTTAAAACTTCTAAAATCAAGCASTGATCCCCATGGAAGCACTGTCTGTGCTTTTTAATGGAAAGAAATGTGGCAGTCCTCCATCTCAGCAGTGATGTAGCAAAACTGGGAAAAAAGTATACMGTGACATAAAGAAGATGAAMGATGTGAAGTGTCTTTCATTTTGGAGGTAATTATATGTGAGTATACACCACCCCTTCAAAATCAGGAATGTAACAAATTTGCTAAGAGCTATTTTCCATTCTCTATAAAACAAGGGGCAATCCCCCCATTGCTTTATGGCCATGTTATGTCTAAAACAACACAAGGCACRTAGCCCACTATTAAATTGTACAGCCCCTGGCAGCAGACATTGGTGCAGATGAGTGGCTATACAGGGCAGGGTTCCCCTTCACCTGCTGGGAGCCAGGCAGTGTTCCTGTGTCCAGGATTTTCCATACTCCTACAATCAGTGGAGGGACAGAGATCTGTTTTGGAGAGAAAATGTGGAAGTGCCTAAGACAGCCAGAATTAATAGTGGTTTGAAAAGATGGACGTTTTCATTGACTCTGGAGAATCTTAAGGACAAGCTTGAATGAGAGATGGACTTTTGGACAGTTGGGTAATGCACTGAGAAATTAAATCCTACTCCTTTCTAAGAAATCTGTAAGATACGGAGAAATCCTGCTGAAAGTCAGTCCTGGAGGGGAACACAATATGGAAAGCTGTTTAAGACCTAGTATAAGRAATTTGGGATCCAAGACAATGGTAGATGGAGAGAGACTACAGGGTTTTTTTCCAGTTTGCAGAGTGTTCACTTCCTCTCTGAGATTTTTTTTTCCTTTCCTGTGGGCAAGGAAGCCTCTTCTCTTGAAATTTCACTTCAGAAAACAWAAGGAAGGACTCGGTGTTACTCAGAAGCTCAGATCACTGAAGTCCAACTCCAAGAGCCACCTGAATTTGTATCCACAGCCACWTGGACTGGTTCTTTCTTCCTCAAAACAGGCTCTTCAATAAATTTCTCACCTATTAGAAAATTCTCAGTGTTTGCCAGCATGACCCTCTGAAGGGCACTCCTGGAGTTGCTTGGAACTGACTTGATGGACCAGGTGTTGATGCTGCTGTGTGTTCCTGAGCTAATGAGAAGAAGGAAATCTCCAGGAGCCAGGCAGTTCCCTTGGTGCCATGGCTGTCCTGCCTGGGGCAGGGACACTCCCTGTGGGTTCAGGATGGCACACCCCCAAGCAGGAGCCTGGAAAAGTGCTGCTGCCCAGGAAGAATAAAGGCCTGTTACTGGCAGGTGAAGGGGAGGAACAAGTGGGTATTTGATCAGAACAGCCAAGTACTACAGAGCGTGGAGACAATTCCCCAAACAGTCAGGACTGTGGGGCAAGGATCAGCTGTGCCACAGAGTAGCAACTGGAATGCCGAAGCACAATGCTACAGTGAAAGGTTTTACTGAAATTTTTCTTCTAATTATCTTCAAGAAGTCTTTTACTTTCTGGTATTTATATTGAATGCACCCAAAAAAGACAATACATAAGGATTTCTTTCTTCAGCTGTTCTGTAACTTAAAAATTCAAGAAAATAATACAAGCGGTAAGAAGGAAATCTCAGTGRAAGAACCTCCCAAAAGTTTCAGATAATAGATAAAAATTATATTTAATTATTTTACTAAATTTAAATAACTTCACACTTTTTCTTGAGTCAAAATTCATTCTTTGAAATATTTCAGTGTTTGTGCTATATAAAACAAGCATAATACACAGTCATTGAAATTTTTTTATATACTTGGGAATCATGGCTTAGTTGCTTAGCAACAAAGTCATCCTCCAGACTGGCTGATGAACTGTGAGAGGTTTTGATGTCTTAGTGTTCAGGAGCGAACCTGGAATATTAGTCTCGAAATCTTGCTACAGTTAATTTTCTAGTATTTTCTGCACTTAATTGTACTAAATCCTTRAGAACACCAGTCAGTAATAAGAAACCACTGTGACAGGCAGTGAATTGAAATTAAGGAAGACTAATAAAAACCCTGAGATCTGTCCCTAAAGGAAACATACCTGTCTGACTGTCAGCTGCAACCCAAGCAAGTAACAAAGGTGAGAAGGTGATACTGCAGGAGTCATCTGGGAGGGCCAGCTGTTAAAGAAAGGACACCTTGACAACTGCTCCAGCAGGTTAAAGTGCCTTCAACAGCCTCAGTCCCAGGAATGGTGGTGTTGTCTGCAAGCAACTTGAAGGGAGGTTCACTTGTCTCTCCTTGCTTGTGCAGGAGAGTAGAAAGTCCTCAGCACATCTGCCACAGCCAATTTCTGMTGGCTTCCCCTTGCCTGTGACAGCACCAGAGAGAAGGTAGAGAAGCTGAAATCTGGGCTTGCCACTTCCTGGCTCAGTACTGGGTAATTTATACCTGAAGCTATGTTCTAAAGATAAGTTTCTAGCAAAAACTGMAGTGTCTCCCTGCAACTGACACAATACACTTAATTCCTGCTCACAAGTGAAGCATCAGGCTCCTGTGGCAAGAAAATATGAATACTCCATCTAATAGAAACCAGTCCTGGGGCTTTTTGGAACAAAAGTCTCTGAAATGTAACTCCAGTTAYAGCTTCTTTGACAACAATGGATGTTTTGAAGTCTGTGTCTTCTTTTACTCACAGTTACATCTAATTGGTGMRGTTTTTGAAGGGCAAGTGAGCAAAYAGCTCTCCTTTGTAGCTTTRAGTATTCTAGCAGGACAGCTGAAGGTATTAGTTAATAAYCTCTGCTAAAATAATGGATACTACTTGTCATCTCTGAGGGGGAGAGAAAATAAATCAATTATTTTTAATGCCATATTTGAACTTTTCCTTTCACAGAATTCACCTAAACTCTTCTGCCCCAAGGACAGAGTCCTGGATATTGAAGCTATTTACAGTGTTATTGACGATGCCAAGCAGTTTGTGTACATCGCTGTCATGGACTACCTGCCCATYGTCATCGACACCAATGCTAAACGGTGAGTGTCCAAGTCCAGCTCGTTACCATAATGCCAGTAGGGTCTGCTGGAGAAAGTGAACCCACAGGAGATTAGTTACTGCTGTGCACCRATTTCTTGGGGCCCAATTCTGCTCTTATTGAAATCAGTGAGAGTCGTGCCATTGACTTAAATGGGAGCAGAATTGGGACCTAAGAAGAAATTTCCAGTTCTAGGTCCTAAGCTTTGGATCTGAACCCAGGAATACAAGTCTGCTTGTGCATAAATCCTATTTGTACTCCATTATAAGGACTACTTTGAGACCACATCTACTGGCATTTTATGAGTATCATAAAAATATTCAACATGACAAAGTGTATAAGTTAAGAGAGAAATAATATGTTGTGGCTTGTGTACAGTATGGGAAATGTGATTTTCTTACTGAAATATACATATAAATGAAAATTCCAAATTGAGCATAGATTACCTTTGAATTATATCACATTTTGGTTAACTGAGAGTTGCTAAAACCAAGCAAAACCACATAATTTTTAAACACTCTGTTTGTCTGGACCATTAAAAAGCACTCATGGCCCAAAACTGGAGCCAGAGTGCATCAAAACCATCCAGCTCAGAAGGCAAATGTCCGTTGGTCCCTCCTACTCTTGACAATGCTCACAATGAATTTAAAATCTAGCAAAGCCTGACAKCCCCTCTATGCACTTCATTTGAACACAGTTGAGCCAAACTAAAGATGTGGTTAKGTACTTCTTTTCTATTTAGAGCTGTTTTGTTCAAAGTTTTCAAAAAATAATTATCATACGACTGATGGCAAGCATAAATGGTGTCAAGTCTATGAGAGAGTTTTCCAATAAACCCAATATGTATGTTCTCCATCACAGGGAAAGAACCATAGGCAGTACTATTGGAACCTCAGTTTCACAAAATGTGTCCCTTCCGTTTCTCCTTTATGTTGGAAAGGATCTTAGTGTCTCGGACCCTTACAGTGTTGCAGTTTCTTATGTCCTGTACTCCTTGCCTTATTCTCATGCTGGAAGAATTTGGAAWTCTGCTGGATTAGGGAGATCCAAGGAAGCCACCTGTGTGAATTCTTCAGTGYTTTTCCTACAGCATGGCTATGTGTCTGAGGCACTGCCCCAGCTTTTCTACCTTGCCAGTTCCCAGTTCTTTCTTGTAAATTATTTTCTGGCTCAGAGCTCAGATTTCATTAGCCCATGTGCTTTGATGCTACTGGAATGTGGAAAACACGCATTTTCTTTATTTCATTCTCCCTGTCCTGACCTGCTCCCGCCAAATGTCAGGCATACAAAGCTAACTATCAATTGTGAGAATAGCACCATGGAAGCCGCCATCCCATCCCTGGCAGAATTTCTGCAATCCTCATCAGGAAAACATGTAGCATCCTCCTTAGGCAAACTATTTCATCTGCTGCTACTGAAGGATGCTCCTGCCCAGCAGCTGTTTCCCATGGAGGAACTTACAGAAGGCATTCCAGTCCCCACCCTGCACGGTTCTAATGCACGGGGGAGAAGAAAAGGATGCCAGTAGGGGAGAGATCCAGCTGTCCTGTTCCCTGACCTGTCCAACAAGSGACAAGCCTGTGTCGCCGTGTCTGCGCTGGCCAGCAGCGCCCTCTGGCCGCGGCTCTCGGACACGGGAGCGGCTCTCCCAGCGAGGGACAAGCGGGGACAAGGCACCTGCACTTCGGGAAAGTGTCTCGGCATCCCCACAGGTGCGAGATGTACCCACAGTGACAGCTTAGGTACTGAACGGCAGGAAAAGGAATGCTGGCATCCCTTCGTAATGGATAGAAGATGAAATTCACATGTGTTTTGTTTSTCTATGATGTCTGGACTTGGCTGCATAAAAATCACACGTTTTAAGTTCTCTACAAATATTGTTTTCTTTCTCCACAGGTACTGGCCATATTTAGATGGGAAGATAAGRGAAGCATTAGTTTTACGAAGTATTAAAGTACGACTTCTCATAAGTTTCTCAAGAGACACAGATCCCCTTACTTTTAACTTTGTTTCATCTCTGAAAGCTATTTGCACTGAAGTTCCAAGCTGCAGTTTGAAAGTTGTAAGTATAATCCATATTGATTTTAAAAAAGAGGTATTCTCCACTTCCCCCCCCCCCAAAAAATAAAGAAAATTTAACTACTGAGATTTGTTTTCTTTGAGTATCAAAGTCTTTAAATTTAACTAAATATCAGAAAATGTAATATATTAAATATATTGAATTTTTTAAGTGGTACCTAATAYTTATATCCATTTCCATCTATTTACAGCAGGTAAAATCTTTTGTACAAAATTTATCTTGTCAATAACTAATTGATAAAAGGAAAAACATTACTTCTAGGCATCCATTTTAGGTAAATTGTCCAGCTAGAGTCTCTGCAGTTAGAAAATACAAATACAACTTCCAGTAAAAAAATCAGACCACCCCAGCTGTACGGTTGTAAAGGTACAAGACACCTCAGTTACCTCTGTGCTGTGCATCACGTTTCCCACTCTGAGTGAGCCACTGGCTTAAAAAAAACCTTGGTATGAGTAATAAGCCAAGGGTCAGAGTTTGCTGGTATCAATTTGATTTGCTGAAAACTGTGCCATAGGCTCCATCTCAATGCTCTTTTAATTCAAAAAACATGTCAGGTGAGCAACTGCTTTTAAAACTGCATTTATTTTGTATTCGTGTGTTATAGCCAGGATGGAAGTGAAACAAAACTATGTGTATGTATGGAGAAGAAAGAATAGCTTAACAAGGTAAAAACTAAATTACCTTTTGAGCTATTGAAAATTCTTCTTTTTCCTCTTGGTTCTACCTTGGCAATGAGGAAACATAAACTAACCTCTGCAGAGAACAYAYTCTCATGCAGACATGYACTGTATGTATTTATATACAAGAASAGTGAAATCTTAAGAGAAACCTATTACARTTTCAATTCTGATTGAAATTGCACCTAAAATTGCAAGGCTGCTGCAATTCCTCCATATTGTTCTGACCAAAATGCCACACACATAACCTTCTATCCCCCTGTTGTTCTCTTCTTTTGGGGATAATACATCCAARTCCTACAAAGCATCCTCAGTAACCTTTTTTTTTGSATTTAGYTTTTGAGCCCTGTGAYATGCCTTATTGAGAATGTTTTCCCKTTTTTTTTGTCCCTGTGGAAAGACCAGTTTGTCTTGAAACTTTCCAGTGAGTGCCAATGGCTGGATGCAGCTGCAGGGTACACTGGTTTGCCAATGTTCATTTTGGAGGAGATGCAGATGGCATTTTTCTGCTCGATGGGAATCTCCTCCTAATTTCCCCTGATCTCTGACCAGGCTATGGAAGTTTTGGCATTGGCTAACTGCAAGTACATAGTTAGAAACAGGGCACTGCAACCCTGTTACAYRTGGCAGGGTATTTTCTTTTTCTTTKGCCACAAACTTTGGTAATACTGGKCAACTAAMAAGGTCAGTGCAATTAGAAAACACTTATTTCCTCATTATGCATTTTCAGCATTTCAGAGTCCCATTCGCATAAGCATTAATAATTACAGGCTTCAGCTGAAACTGTTTTGAGAATGCAAACTCAGTACAAGTAACTCTGAAGAAAATGATCACTGGGGAGARCTTCCACAGATAAAGCTGTGTTTGAGAAGTAAATAAATGCTGTAAGCACTCAGCCAAAGGGCAAGGAGTAACCTGCATATCAAACTGCTGCTGGAGCAGGGAGCTCTGTCCTGTGCACTGAACCACACATGGCCATGACATTAAAGCTTGAATCACAAAGGGCAAACTCCAAATGAAGAGCTCACTGTTTTTCTTCTTGGGACCTTGATTCTGGTTCTTCATAAGTTTTGTGTGCTTGACCCTGTCAATGCACCCTCTGTGCACAAATGTCTAACTCTGAAAGGAGCAGCAGGAAGGGGCCAGCTCTGTTGGGTGCAGTGGTGAACAGAGGAAGGTGTGTGCTTTTAAAGGGCCTGGAGAAATAATGACCTAGAACAAAATTTTCTATAGACAACTGGAAAACAGAAAGCAGTGGCGTGGAACAGACATCTATTCTCAGTACAAGTTATTCTTGAGCCTCCATATGCATCTATTTTTCAGTTGTGCAGGTGTATCCTTGCTCATTTTTGTCTGGTACTGATCAGACAAGGAGTGCACATAGCTCTAAAATTATAAATAAATAAATGAATAAATAGAACTTGCTCATACTTCATGCTCCAGGTTAAAATAGATCTATTTTCCTCTTGCTGCCTGGAAAAGTTGATCTCTTCATATCAGATTTAATCCTGAGAAGCTTCTAAGTTTCTGAAAAGGCAAGTTTCCTGTTGGAAATTAGGCAATGTGTGATTACAGAGGTATTAATTCTGTTGTTGCTCTGTCTGCCAATTCCGATCCTGAAGCAGCTTCAAACCCCAATGTCCCTTGAAAAATGAGGAAATGAGCTAAAGAAAAGTTCCTGGCTCTTRCCATGCAGAACAGAAAGATGGGGCTGTTTTTGTTCATTTCACAGTTTTTATTACCTGGCTCTGTATTGCTTTTATCATGTAATAGCCATATACTTTGTATAGTTCAGAACACCAAGGCAGGAGGATCACAAACTGTGAAAATTTACTTAGAAATACAATGTGCAGCATTTTATTAAAATTAATGCCTGGCAGTAAAAACTCAAACTGTTCTGTAGACCAACTCATTTACAATAAAGATTAGAGAACAGACTGTATTTTTTCTGTCTCTTTTAGAGCAATTCTCAAATTAATTCTCAAGCTAATACCTATGCTTCCTTCCATTTTATGGCAGAAATTTTTTGACCTTGAGGAAGAGAGTGCCTGCTTTCTTAAAGAACGGAAGAACACTTCCCTTCCCAAAYTGAATCGTAACAAATACATGGTGACTGATGGAGCTGCATATATTGGTAAGTAACCACAGCTCAAGAAATTCTAGTTTGTATCCAAAAATAGCACCCTTTTRTAGATGAAGAATCTAAAGGTGACAGGTTTTAAGTGAAGATAGTAGTTAATTTCTTTGGGAAGTTGGATGATGACTGAGTTTTGAGCCTCTTCTCAWTTAAAAGCTTTTCTTCTCCTATGGATCAGTTTCTCAAGACCAACATTTTGCTTTCAGTATCTTAAAACAGATTGAAAGCACAAATAAAGCACAGTTTATGAAGCAGGAATAACTCGGATTATTAGCATATTCTCTTGCTCCTGCAATGCAATGAAGGACTGTTCTCTTTCCCTGTGTCATTACTAAAGCTGTGGTCAATCCTGGCAAATACTGTGCAGCCACAATTCATCATCATCCAAAGTCTTACTCCATTTACTATAGTGACATTGCAGACACCCTCCTAACATCAGGKTCATATCTAATGGGCATTTTGGGTTAAAGGTGTATTTAACTAAAGTTGCTGCATGGCACCTCACAGAAGTTCATTGCCAGTAAAATGTCTGCTGAGTGCAGGCTGAAAACTGCTTTTTGAAAAATCTGAATTGTGCGTAACCTTACGGGATCAAACAACCACTACTGAATTCAAAAACAACTCATGACATTTTAAGAGGCCAAGAGAGAAGACAAGCATTCTGATCTGCTGCAGCTTGGTGCTTTAGGGATCTTACTGATGTACTGCCAAGGGCTTGCAGCCCATGGTGGCAGATGCAGGGAGGGAGAGCAAGGCTGCTACCCAGAAGCASAGCCCACAACACATCAGCAATGGGGGATCCCAAGATACAATTGAAATCTACTCTGAAAAGCCGTCCCTGATGGGGTCTAAACACACACACCTTGTAACCTATCCAAATTTTACTTTTTACATCAAATACTGCAGCTGATTCCTCCCTCATCTCCAGAAGGTTTTATGATACCCACTTTCCCCTCCCCCAAATATTTTTTTCCACTCTATTTTAAATTCCTTCACATAGCTGGATTAATCTCAGTCCCTTGGAACTCATCTGCAGCTTAGATTCTTAGCCAAGTTGGGTTTTTTCTTTCCCATTGTTCTCATATCCTTAGCCACAAATAAATAAAACCAGAAATTATCAAAGCTTTGAGAAAATAATACAAATGCATGCWAAGGACCTGGTAAGTCTTTCACTTGAAAACATAGGAAAAAATGTCCCTTATAATGAGGCTTCAATTTACCATCCTTGACAGCTTTAGAATTCTTAACATTTCCTGCCGAAATAACAGCCTTGTTTATCCAAAATACTGCATGTGCTTTAAGTATATAATTTAAAATGTATACAGTTTTAGTGAAATAAAAAGAACTAACTGAAACACTTGATTTACCTGTTTTCTGTTAGTTCAATTATCCTTTTTGCCCTGCTGTTCCCAGGATTTGAAGTGCTTATTTGTTACTTTAGATATCAACAAAGGTGTTAACCAGTGGCATAAAACAGTAAAATCTATTTTTCTTTCTTCAAATAGTATCTATCAACAGGTAAGTTGTAAAAAGTCTACTGGTTTGATACACTGAATTGTTTAAACAGAAAAAAAAAATTAAATCTTAGCAAAGTAAAGTCCAGTGAGGAAAGTAAATAGAATAATAATATAATAGATGTGAAAGGAAGAGGAAATTAGTTTTGAATAAACAGAAAAGCCTGTTTACACTTAGGAAGGCTTAGAGCTGTTAAGACTTCCAGRAATGATCTTCACTACACATGGTATGTATTGGAGCTTTACTTTCCTGCTGTTATTAAAAAAAAACCCACCTTGTTTCCATCTCTGCAGTGGGGAAAATGATCATGTTTTATTCTGGATTGCCTTCAGGGAGATTGCTTTTTCTGTTTGGTTCTTTTTTTTTAATGATAGAAACTCACTGTTTATTCCTGCCTTTGCTTGCAGGTAATTTTGATTGGGTAGGAAATGCTTTTACTCAGAATGCTGGAGCTGGCCTTGTTATCAACCAAGCAGACGTGGGGAACAGCACAAGCATCATTAAGCAACTCAAGGCTGTTTTTGAAAGGGACTGGTATTCACATTATGCCAAAAGTTTACAACCAACAAAAATCCCAAACTGCTTTAACCACAAACTTAATAAAGGAGCTTCAAATAAGACTGCCATGAGCAATGTSAATTAGAAAGACTATTTTACCATTTAGTATGGCAATGAAGAATTGTGTTGGGGTGTAGCCTTCTTTCATATTTACAGACAAAAGACTTAAAGAAAAAGCAAAAAAAAAAGTTTGGTTTGGGGGGGTGTTTTTAGGAAAAAGCACACTTATATTAAATCTGTCTAACCTATATTCTCTATRTGAATTATTTAAGACTTTCAAATTTGTTACTTCTGACACTGAATGTCATTTCCGCTTCCATGTGAATTTTAATGTTCCACATTTGAATTTAACAGCATATGTGAATGTTTCTGTTTTAGGATTTTCCCCAATTGCCAAGCTGGCTAGAGCAAGCCTTGAGGCAAAATGAAGATTCAAGCTATGAAATGGCATTCTAAGATTAGTTATTATTGACATACAAATAGATGGTAGCTTTACTGTAATAGAAAGAGTGAAGGAATAGGCAAAGTATCACCCATATAAATCATTCCSTTTAAGTAAGGGACCTTATGACCCTACCCAGACATAAAAATACTTCTGGTTTTGAGCATTTACTTTGAGTATCACTATTCCGTGTCTTCTAACTAGCCTTAAAAATACGTTAGAGTTACAGGATTGGTAATTCRTTCATTTCCTAACAATATGAGAAATTTTTGAGGGGTTGGTCTCATCAAGTTTTTCATACTCCCTAAAGCCTCTCAGATTTTTTATCAAAGTACTGTGGATACCTTTTAACAGAATAGTTATTTCCAATTACATGCATTTCATCTAACAGTGAAAATCTGTGGGTTAATAGCAAAGACCCAGAACTGATTTTTTTATGTTTTTGTAATATCAAGAAAATTTCTTCCCCAAGTTAAACATTATTCACATGTGAGTTAGCACATATGTGATGACTCATTATCAAACCAATGCATATCTCARAATCAAATACTGCTTTTTAGAAAGGTCAAGAGTTATGCAAAATCATGCAATAATTGTTGTTAAATGGTCATATAGTACCTTTGTTGATTTTTACACCTGGAAGAGTTTGCTTTCTGACCTTCTACTTTAAAAAGAAATAAAAATTGTGAAGTGACATTTTTTTGTTAAAATGTCATCCACATAGATAAATACTTCTGCATGGACAGAAAAGTGATGCTTTCATTTAGATCACAGTTTTCGTTGGTGTCAAAAGTGTGCCCCTACAATCACAACTCAGTTGCACCGAGAAGCAAGTGTTTTATAAAACTGTGAATTTGCTTTTTAAAGAAATACAATAAATGTTTGACAAGAAATTTTTCTCCACTCAGAGATGTAATAGCATAGTTTCATAATAAAAATGTTTCACTACTGTGCCTCTGCTTCCATTGAAGAAATACAGCAATGAAAGCAAACTGCATTCTGCATTTTGTGAAATATTCCCAGGACCTTTGCCAAAATGACGACTTTTCTTCTCATCTCCTGAAGGCACACTTCAAAAGCTGAGGGCAAAAAGAGAAAGAAACCCAACCATGATCCAGTGTATTATTTTAATCTTTAAAGGAAGTTAAAAGCCCACCTTGACTTCCAAAATGCAGGTTGCACTTATAAGGTAAAATATTCAAATTTTTTTTACAGTGAGCACAGCTTAGGAAATAGTAATAAATCAACATATGCACAATTTCAAATTGTCAGCTAGAGACACCCCACACAACTAATTGTGACTCCAAAAGGCACACTTTTGACAAAGAATATTTGTTTCTTTTGCAATTGCAAAAATTTACATCATCTTACTGAAAATAATGGTAAAACAAAAAAAAAWTTAAGATTGTCAACTTTCACAGAAAATATTTTGCACAGCTCCAATAGTCAATRACATTTTCTGATATTCAGATAAACACATTCCATGTATTAGTTTCTGTCTCACACACCACACAAATAGAAAATCATATAATCTGATATACTGGTAAGAAACACTTATTTAAAAAGAAAAAGGTTTCCTGAGTTGCTATAAGGATAAAACTTTGTGAAGAGAAATTTCTCRATTTTCTTCCTTCTGTATATAATTTAGAGTATGTATAGCAAGTATGGGAGAGAGATCTCCAACACCTAACTTACTTATTGTGGATTTTTTTGTTTTGTTTAAGAAATTAATATTAGTCCAGATTAATTTCTGGTGGAAATTTCAGCTGAGTTATACCACCAATAACTTTAGTCTTATCAGTCAAAAAACCTACAAAATGACCAAAAAAGAAGCCCACCAAATTTTTAAAAGCTGGTTGATACAGTTTTATGGTTTCTGAGGTCCCCATGGATGGGTGATCTTAAAACTTGAGATAAACTTTAATACCACGTCCTTACATAAAACACAAACTAATTCAAGCAAACAAAAAATCTCGCTGGAGTTGTTAATTATAGCACCTAATGGGAATTATGTACAGTAATCAAYCAGTGTAGGGGTTCTTTCCCTCTTGCATTATGGACACTGCAAGTATGTTAATTTTCTTAATGACATCTTGTATAAATAATGGAGGATCTGAGTGGAACAGAAATTTGTCAGATGATAAAGCTAAGTTGTCTGTTTACAAAGCAGGATATAGTGGTGAAATCAGATTGACCAATGACAATTTAGCATAACAAATGAAYGGTAGAATAGTTTTACTGGACAGATCCTAGGAAAATGCAGATTGTGAATACTAACAAGATCTGTTCATGTTCAAATATTTTCATATTGGCTAGATAAACAAATTCTTGGTTCTTCAATGACTCCCCTTCAAAGAGCAGATATGTTCTAAAAAGTTTAAAAGTTTAAACATTTACAAGTACATTTTAAAAGTGGCAGTATGTTTTGGTTTTATGAATGGAAGAATCTGGGTGTTTTTGAACAACTTCCAATGTGAAATACTGGCCAGTCATCCTATAAATGGAATGGCAAACTCAATTTCATTTGGTACAAAGTATGGATCGATACTTTAATAATTGTTTAGAATGGCGTCAGCTCCAAATACAGAAGGCCTTGATCTATTACATTAGCCAAAAGACAAAGTGCATCCTTGGACTTCAGCAAATGGGAAATTTAAAATTCCAGATTATTTTTTGAAACTGTTTTAGGGGATTATTGCCAATTATTTGGCTTGGGCCAGTGCTGTTACTGTTTAAGTAGATTTGATACAACAGCCTCAATTCTGGCTTCAGATCCTTCTACCACTTTAATAAATCTGAAGCAAATCCATTACAGTGATTTCAARCTAGTTTAGCAGGGATCAGAATCTAAACTAGTTTCCTTTTGATTCCGCTCTCCTGAGTGTCACCATTGCACAGGCTATTTCCAAACTTTAACAGGGATTTGCATTCAGGGGTTTCTCACAGACCTCACAAGGCATAATACAAAAGATGCACTTTCTCTGGGCCCCTTCTAACCGACATTGGTAACTCTGTCATATKAAAGACAATTTCCTAAACAGAACAGTTTTATTCTTAAAGAATATAGACTGTAATTGTTGTTTGCTGCAAACATTTACTAGTGCCTTATTCATACAAGTTTTTGTTTAACTGGTCCTCACATTAGGTCTTGCTAAAGATCCTGTATTTAGTACTGAACAGYGAACTTCCTAAGTAAGAAGATACTGTGATGTTTACAATTTAGTACCTAAAACTAGAGTCACAAAAAGACAAAAACTGACTGCGAGATATTGGTCCAAACCACAAGCAAATCTAAACTGGAGCATTTTTATCCAATCCCCCCTCAAAAACTAAATTTCACAATTTACTCCTGGCTTCATTATCATCTAATCTACAACACAGTTGAATTATTCTGTCCTGCCAAGGTATAAAATCTTAATGCCCCCAACATCTGTCTGATACCAAACCATAATCCCAAAAATTCCTGTAAGCACAGGTAGAAGTCCAAATATCACATAGCAGCTACTTTCCAGATCTTGCATGTTAATTCTCAAGTTGTTTTGGGCCAGCTATTTTTTTCTGCCTGAAGCATGAGCTAATATCCACAGCTACTCTCACCTTCTCTTTGAAGACCAGAAAGGCATGGATTATKTGCCACAGCACAATGGATATAGCTGTAGCCTAACAGGAAGAGATTTAGGCTTTACCCAATACAGGGCCAGGTGTTCCTCCCAGTAAATCCAAGCTGTGCTGGTGTTTCAGAAGAGAGCTCAAGAAACAAGTAGAAAAGCCTCCAAATGCTACTTTTAAGACCTACCATTATTTGCTGCACWACCAGCTACCTAAATTCTACTACTTTGTTGAGATTTGCACACAAAAACTGAACAAATAATCTCTGTTACCTGCCAGTTAACCCTAAACTAAGAAAAAAATCCAGATGAAGACATAGGTTTTGGGTTTTTTTTGTTTTTTTTTTACTTTAGTGTGTATTTACTGGAAAGAGTGTGCACACTCTCATCAAGATGGCAAAGACATCAGCTGGCTATTCCCATTCTTCAGTCTGAAGTCCTAAACATCCCTGTCTCAGGTCATTATGCACTTGACTTCTGAGAATGGCCTTATGGAGTGCGATAAAAAAAACCTTAGACCTTATCTTAAAACCTTTCTGGTCTTCAAAATTAACTCTTCATTTTAGTACAAGAATATTCACTAAATGTTTAATATGTTTCCAGATGATAATTTCTGGTGCTATGTTTTTCTTCCACTCTTAGCCTTTCTCTACCTGCATCTATCATATATTCCTGGTTTTTTAGTCATTGTCGTTCCAGTGCAATCTATGTCAAGAAACATGAATGAATCCTTGGTGTGTTTAAAATTCACAGTGATACTTCCTGAGGGGAAGGTACCAGTGAACATTCTCCACTTTTAACACTGCAAGGTCTAGCAGCTTAGCTGATACTGTAGGATGATTACTTTTCTTAGCTGTAGTTTTTCACTTCAATTACTGCTGGATGTTATTTATGAATTTCTCAGTATTTAATCAGGTTGCTCTTGGATCATCACTTTGCACAAATGCCTTAGAAGCTTGCCAAACTAGCATGTAAAAGAGACCTCATTCAAAATAGTTTAGACAAGAAAAGAAGAACTTGTGTGCTTTACGCTCTGTGGGTGCTGAAGTCAATGGATAAACTCCAGTCTTATAATGAAGTGGAGCTTTCTATTGTACCTTCTGTTTAGATTAACCCTGCATGGGCTTCCACTAAAAGTCTGTGAGAATTGTGTGTTTGAATTACCTTGTGATCGGGAATTTACAGAGAATCTGAATGAAGAATATGACTGTTTTGAGTGGTTCAACACAGTAACGTAAACTGGGTTTTCAAGAAAACACATTTATATTCCATATCTATATGATACAACTGCATTAATATGCTAATGTCAGGTTTTCCCTACGGTTCAAAAACATGTAGGACAAAAATCAAGCTACTGCAGCCTATTTCTGAAAAATTTGTTAAAAACAGATTTTAAGAGTGTAATTCAATCCTGGCTTTAAATTATTCTCCTGTAGTATTGTAGCAGAAACAAACTCTGTTTTGCTCACAATGAATTCTACACTGCCGTTTTACAGGAAGACTCAATCCCTTTTTAACCCTGTAAAATGAACATGATCATTCCCCCTTTAAGAAYAGAAAGAAGGCTGATGGCCAATTCAGGCTACAGAACATAACAAAATATAACAAAATGGCTGGCAACTGCAGCAGCATTCCAGAGGATTGTTTTGTGGTATTTTATGTTGCGTGGCCACAAYATGAACAATATTAATTAAATGTATCACAGTGGTGTTGTGTGAAGACATGGTGGGCATTGACACTCCTACAGTAAAATCCATTTCTCTTGTAACAGCATAAAATTAAATAAGGGTAGAAAGGAAAGAGCAAAAAGAGCCAGAGGCAAACAAACTAACTTGAATCAGCTTGAGTTAATGGACTGGATATTGACCTAAAAGCTGTGGCCTGCATTCTTATTTTGTTCCTTTGCAAAATCCTGCATTTCTTATGCATCCTCCTTGCTCATCTTTATATGAATGAACTCCCATGATTGTTTTCAGAATGAGGAAGGAACCTTTAACTACTATGAAATTATGCTTAGCAGAAAGAARTCAGCATGAATGAAAGTCCATTGATTTCTATGTAGCAGGTACTGGGTTGTAAATCTTTATTTGAAATGGGTCTCTCCTGTGCACATTAAAAGTTTCCAGTGTAATATAAGCAAGAATTGACAATATAGTACACACCTGCAAAWTTTACATCATATGCAGCATTTTCTTGTGTTCTCTCAATGTACAAGCTAGTCATCAGACAGATACCCTTCTGAACTAATGATGAACTGGTGAGAACGAAGCACAAGGATCAGGCAATCCAGCTTGACACACTCAAATGAGGAAAATAAATTCTGGAAGAGCTAGCTGTATAAAGCTTATAAGTCACTTAGAAGCTTGAATTATTTTCAAATGTAACTTTTAGGGATTTAATGGGGAATTTAATGGGGAAGAATCTTCCTGTTAAAGATTAAAGGTTTGCACTGTTATATGTAGTGTCTAAGCAAGAGAGCATATAAAACATAAAATRAGAAGCTCTTCAAATGGAAGTGTGTAGGCCATTTTATTGACTGAACTGCTAACAAATATTTTCTAGTGGATTTGCTCAATGTTCAATTACTTCACAATATTTTCTTAAATTACTCTGCAAGTGTTCATTATTTATTTTCTTCAAATGAACCTGTACCTGTATTCAATTATTTACTTGAAACTTGTCAAAAAACAAGATGCTTCTGGAAGTGAAAGCTGTTTCTTTCTAAAGGTCAGAGACATCTAACTTGTCCTCTTACTGTCTCCTACTTCTTTACCAGCCCAGTCCAGGCTTACAATTGTAATTGCCTGAGTAGCAAAGAAAATGAAGTATTCTTAGTCACCTGCTGTTTCTGAAAAATGCTGGCTGTTCAACCCGTTTTTGCTCTTTGAGAGATCCCTCATCAAATGAAATGCTAAAAGTATAACAAAGGAGGTCAAGCACATAATTCTAGGTGCCCCACGTAATTCTATGGAAAGACACATATGCAAAATCTGGAAAAGAGATGGAGGGTGCAGGTAAGGAGAATACTTAGCAAGCTTTAAATGAGGTAGAGATTCTTCTGATGATACAAACAGCTCTTCTGGTGACCTTATTTTATTCTAGAGTAAACCATTCTTTACCACATAGCCGGATTTGCAATGACTGAAATGTGTCGCTAACTTGCATGAAAAAGTGAGAGGTCAAACACCTGTTGTCTATATGAATGGAACTAATTTCTTCACCGTGTAAGAGAGGTGGAAGAAGCAGGTAATATTGTTTCTTCTTCTGACAGAACAGGCTAGATTGCTAGTAGAAATAGAGCTGATAAGGTTTCTTAAAAAAACCAAAGATCTTTCGCTTCTGACTTCAATTAACTCTCAAAAGATGGTGCATTTCTGTGAGATCTTGGGGCTCACAACTTTAGTACCAATTTCTTTGTGGCAAACCATCAGACTTCTCAGGAGAGCTCCTTTTCCTCCTTCTAACTATGCTCAAGACACTTGTGACATCTGTTTTTAACAATCTCCAGATTCTTCGAAGATATTTCTAAAGTAGATTGTAAGAATTTTCCCTGTGGAAAGRAAAAATGAATGGCAGGTTCAGCAAGGAATCAAAATAATCTGGTGTAAATATTAAAATACATAAGAAATCAGGATGGAAACTACAAGGCATTCTCATTTTTGCCAACAATTAAAAAAATTAAGGAGATTTGGAAAAATAATTGAGAGGCTGATGCAGTACCTCAGAATAATGAGACTGAAATTTATAAACCAAAACTGTGTTATTTCTATGGACAGTTCCCACATCTGAACTGCTGCTGTCATATGCAGAGATGCAGTGAAGAATCAGTGAACTGCTTTCATATGTTGTACAAAGGTTTCAGCATTCAAAGTCTTATGTCCATCTCTCAATGTATACAGCTTAAATGGTAGGCAAAAAAAAAATGTGATTCTGTGTATATTTATACAGACCTTACTGCCAGATAATCACTGAAAACCAGTCACTTCTCACAGCCTTTGTGTCTTCAGATGTCACCAGAGATCTTACTGAACAAGCCTGGAGAAAGGCAGAAAAGCAGGATCTGTGGCAGCAAATAAGCCAACTAAAAAAACCTGTAAGCCCATTTTCYAAGTGTTAGTTGATACAATAAAAGCATTCAGATGCCCCCATGTCCAGCTCAGATTCCAAATGTCCTTGTATCAGATTCCAAATACAGACTTGAGGCTCTTTGCACACATRCATACAGAGACACATCCTCAAAGGAAAAATGAGTATCTATGCCAGAAGAGCTTGGAACATCTCTGGCACAATGAMTTGTTCCACTACTGTTTTACTCATTTAAGTACAGCTTTCTGGAAAGGGCCACATGTCCTTTACTAGAGAATGCAAATATCACACAAAGAGACTCAGAATAATGAGTCTCCTCCTGGCTGCAGCACASAGGGACATCAATGTCACCATTTCTGATAGCACACACTCCAAAGCCATCTATTCACCTTGTCATTCCCATACTGCATGTGTGCCAAAGCTCACTTTTTTAAAAAACAAAGGGCAGTGTTTCTCTCTGAATGAAACATTCCAGAGAGGATTATACCTTTCCTTTCTTTTTCTTTCTTAAATAGAGAGAACAGCAATCAATGCCCCATTTCTTTCCTCCCTCTCCACACTCCACTTTTCCATTAGCAAATGTTTCCACCATCACTGCCTCATCTGTCTTTTTGCTTTTCAAGCTATTTCCCAAATGCTGTTTTTGTCTCCCTTGCTGCTTTGTACACAAGGATGAATCCCTGCAACTTGCATGGTTGCAGGAAACACCCTAGGTGCTGTAACATCCCACAAGGTTACTTCCRCTAGCTTTACCTGAAGTGCTCAGAAGGAAGTGTATGCACACAATGTTTAAAGACACACAAAAATACTGTGTATGAAGACAAGGRAAGTCAGGGCAAAAAGCAGAATGAAGGCATTACTGGAAAAATACCTGGATGGGGAAGGAGTCTAAAGTCATAACCCCTCGATCCGATTCACCTTGGCACATCCAAAACCTGTATCAGGATCTAGAGCTCAATTTTGCAAACCTTGCACAACTGTCACAAGCCTTGCCCCCAGGTATTTTGTTTGCTGTTGTCCTGGARTCGCATGCCAGGTCAACCTTCCAAGCTGGGCAATAACAACCGAGTCAAAACCACAGACAACTTCAAGCCACATGACCTCAACTTTATCCTCCAGATGGCATTTGGCCAYAGAGGGGATCTAATCTGGGTACTTGACATCTTGTGACAGCTAAGACGGTCCAAGCTCACCATCATATGTGTAACACCACCACCTTCAAAAGAGCAAATGAAGAAAGAAGATCTCTCTGCAAACACATTTTAAATCTCCGTGACTTTGGCACTGCATTGTATTTCCCAACACAATGTCAAAGTAGCAGGAGTCCTGTGTAGAGTTTGCWGAGCAAAAAGCGTATGTACCATATGTTTCCTACTATACCTCTTCTGATGGGATAAATAACAAATAGAAAAAATTGTCTAAACTTATTTTGAAAACTGCATGGCCAGCTTATGCAGTAGCTAGATATGTGGCAAGGTTACAGTRTTACTCTCTAAGGAGAATACAATTAATATGCGTATATATTTTGTTCCATTCAAGCACTGTGTAGTCTCCAAGTTCTGCTATGAGAAGTATGGATAACTTCTCATTATCCTTCCTATTGCAAAACACAGTATTTATCACAGAAGTGTACAATACAGCAGCATAGCTTAGGCCTGTTATATAGGTCAGTATCTGCAATGCACATCAGAACATAGTTTGCCACTGCAGAGGAGAGTGGCTGCAAAACCTATTTTGGATAATCCAATTTATATTTGAGGAAATCAATGTGTGGTTATTTCTAGAACTGTGAATATAAGGCAACTGCTGCATGCTTGTATATTTGATAAGTTTTATTATATTCTATCCTTATATGAATGCCTATGCAGTGTAAATGCTTTACTATAAGATACTGAATGTTTTTTTTACACATTATTTTCTAAATGATRGCACATTTTACTGCATGTTTATTCATTTCTTGTGTTGGTACAAAGTGCAAGCAGGAAGACACCTGATTTTAATAATTTGCATTGCAGTACTCAGATCCATTATAAAAACATGTTCTTATGTAAACACTTAAAAATTTGGGAAGAAATGTGCATCCTTKAGACAATGGGCTTGGTTCACAGGAATACCTGTGTACTTAACRTTTATATGCTAAAAAAAAATTCATCCCCGAATCTGTAAATGGAGCTATTGACTGTGCTGCAAACCACTATGTCAGTATGCCTTGGTACCTTTGAAAATGTAAATCTACAATTACTAGGAAAACAGATGACTTGTCCTGATGCAAGCTGGAAAACAGATCTGTAATTGAAAAAGCCCAATCCTGAGCAGCCATTGTGTTTGGTGCTGCAGGATGGCAATGTAGCAATCTTTTTTTCTTTAAATAATACTTTCTTATGAYGTTAGTACAATGAGTTCATGTTACTTGATTGTGAACTGGGCCCACTGTTTACAGTATTACTATACATTACCAAAGTTCAATGCAATTAACAAAATTTATCAAATTAATTTTTTTTGGAAGAAAAAAGAAAAGAGACTGATTTTGCTGAGGTTTTGGAGAGATGGCTTGGTATGGAGTGTTGCTTCTATACCAATGCATTTTAAACATAACGTAATCACTGGCTGAAAACTGATGGTTTAGACAGCATTGTCAGTACTAATGTACTCCTGAAAAATAAGCTASCAATGATATAACATAAATCAAAGTAGTAGTGCGTTAAAGATATGTAAATATTGATTTTAATGCTGCAGCATCATAGCTATCATTTYTCACTGCTTTGATATCCAAGGATTCCTAATACTACACAAATGTATTTTATCTGTTCCATTTTTTAGTTTCRGTACTTTCATTCAAAGCAAAGTAACTCCCATTTCTTTGTACTGCACTGAAATAAAGAATCTTGTTTAAGAACATAATGCTTTTCATATTCTTTCTGGTCTGTTTGKTTCTGTGAGCACCAAATCCCAGATACCAGCCCATAGTGTCCAGCTCCCAGTACCCTGGCTCCCAGCCTTCYGTACATAAACATCCCAAAGGCACACCAGGCAACACAGAGAGACCACCTGGTGCCTCCATCCAGGGCTCTGTGGAGTCTGAGCAGCACTGGCACTGGTGSCAGACCACTGGGATTTCTGCAACGTGATCCTTTTTTCTAGTAGATTCACATTAAAATTCTAGTTGGAATCTGTGAAAGCAGACACTACCCTGGATTTCTCATTTCTCAGGAGACTGCCAGAGTCATTGTGATTTTCTGTTGCCAGGACTGCTGCCACATTCTGTTAAGACTACAGGAGTCCTAACCAAATGAACATAAATCCCCCTCTGAYTTCCATCTAAAAAGCTTCTAGCTAGGTCTACTTCTAAGTGCTTTGCTCTGTGGAGACTCATGTTCCAAGTAGTTTGGAAATGAGAACAATTGGGGGCTGACAGAAAATGGGAGGAAGCTGAATTCCCCAAAATAAGCACGGGCCTCAGTAGCATGTGCTTTTGCAAGAGCTGTTTTMTGTTGCACCAGGAAGGCAGCTTTTGACTGCACAGGTCCCCRTGAGGTGAGCAATAGCTGCTGCACTGTGACCCCCAGTGTTTCAAATTCAACACCTAAATCGATTTCAGCTGCAGCAGGAGTGATGAGGGCAGAACAAGGAGAAAGAATTAATTCCCATGAAGAGAAGCTTTACCTTAATTCCCAGACTATCTATGTGCCCATTTTTTTCTGATACTATCAGAGCACCTCGCTTTCACATTTCACATGCTTTTTGTAAGATAATTATTTTGCTTGATTATTTTTTTTAGTGCCCATTTTCACAAAAAAATAAGTACATGCTTAACAAAAACCTTCTATTAGGAACTCAATATTCTTTTCATATACATGTTTTACAACAACCATATGAAGCAGGAAACAAAATATTACCCCTGTTACAGACAATTAGCAATTCTAATTGCTTAGCAATTTTAATTGTTACTGTGAACTGTATCACTACAGTTGGGTTGCAAAATACACAAAATTTAAATTCAGCTACTGACATCTATTTTCATGTTAAATTTCCTTTCCAAATATGCATTTTTTTATAGAAATATGTATGGAAATGTTTGGATACATTTCATAAAATAATTTCAGTCCTGGTAGCTAAAAAGAATTTGGCTGCAGTATCACAGCTACAGTGCAGGCCACTGGCCTGATATACAGAAAAGGAAAGGATTTTATCCTATTGTCTGCCTTTGATCACATCCAACAGGATTTGTGCTCCTGTGGAATGAGATGATGATGGTGATATGGATGGGTCCCCTCTGCATTCAGAATCATATGCTYCAGAATATAATGAAAAACTGCCTTCTATGAGACTGCTTGAACAGGTCACCTTTCCAGTAAAGAAGATGATGCTTCCTTACAATATTGTGATGTTTTTAACAGGATACATCCTTTTTCAGACTAGATCTCCACCTCCAAGGCAGCATATACCTTTTATCCATTCCCATCATCTGACATCTTCAAGAATTTTGAAGTTCCCTACAAAAAGGGAGCCCTTTCCTAACCCCTGACTAATTTTTGAATACCAATACTTATTTCTCACTGAGTGCCACATGTATTCAAACAATGCTGCACTGAAAGAGCCCAGCAAATTACAGCATCTGTACCCCAACAAAAACAACAGTAAATCAGCTGTGGGATGCTCTTGGACTTGGCTAACACCTKTGGTGCCAGGTAACAAAACAAAAAAATARAAAAGCTGKKTTYTTTTACAYACWGRTTTCTTAACAGGTTTAACCCCAAMCAGCAGCCAAGCCCCACTCAGCCACTCACTGTCGCAGAAGGGAAGACTCGGACCACTCAATATGAGTTATAAGCGAACTTCRATTTATTGCAAACAATGTCTAAGCTTTATAGCACACATAATTAGCTCATRCATATTCYRTARTACATATATTTCATAGGTCCWYGTCCTAAAYGTCAACTCCACCTTTAATGATTCACTTGCCAATTTCCCTTATCTACTTCTACTTTTTCCCAGGGCTAACCAACACAAGTATCTTGTAGGGAGTTTCCAGCRGCTTAAAAACATGATGTCCTWGCATTGCCTTCCCACTGCTTCAGAATAATTGTTCACACAATCTCAGCAACTATCCTAGCTGAGTGTGATACCTGTACCCCTCCATCTCACYAAGCTGCAACATGTCTATGYGACCCCTCTCAGCTAGCCAGCCYTCCACAACTCACTCACTCCCCCACTAGCAGAAATGGGGTAAGAATTGGAAGGACAAAAGCTGGAAAGCTCACGGATTGAGATGAATACGGTTTAACAGGGAAAACAAAAGACAACCACACGTCAGAGCAAAACAGGGAATTAATTCACCACTTCCTATGGGCAGGCAGGTGCTCATCCACCTTGAGGAGAGCACCATTGGGAAGACAAGCACCATCACTGCAAATGTCCCCCCACTTCCTTCTCCTTCCCCCCATTTTCTACACTGAGCAGGATGTCACAAGGGCTGGAATATCCCTTTGGTCAGTTGATATCACCTATCTGACCAATGTCTCTTCCAAAGAGCCCATGCTCCCCCAATCCCTTTCTAGTGTGGCAGTATAGAAAGCAGAAAAGACCTTGGCTCTGTGTAAGCCCTGCTCCACAATAACAAAAACATCTCTATATTAACAAGTCTGTTCAGCATTAATCCAAAACACAGCCCCTGGGAACAAAATGAACCTACCTGTCCACATTTAGAGTACAAACACACTCTAAAGTACCTGAGGTGCATAACACACTATTATGTGCTGAGACAGACTGTGCCTGGTTAAAAAACTCCTGAACAGCCTATACTTGTTGGCCCAACACAAAACTCCAACCCACTTAGAAAATTCTGCTAAATGTAGTCCATGTTTTGGAACTGTGTTATAGACGGGTGAAAAATATTCAAAACAAGTRTTTGGCTCATTGCAAGAAATCTTCCAAATTACTTCATTCCTGCTGTCCCACAACCAGTGGTGAAACAAAATGATGCACAAGAAGTCTGAAATCGGAGAGCAAAGAAACCACTGAACACCAATAACCCACTTTTCAGGGCTCCCACGTCTCAATTTTTTCTTCTGAACAAGGTCCTTTTTTGAGACGGAGAAGGGAAGGCTTTCTTCAACCCTTGCACAGCCTTCTGCAGCCTGCAGTTTAAAACTCATTCAAGATACTAGATAACACAAAAATGAAAACACAAATCATGGCTCAGTACCAAAGAGTCATGTTCCATTCCATGCCATGTATCCTTTTCATGGATTTAGCCACTATTGAACTTATTGGCAGTAAGCCTTTAGGTAGATTTTAGTGCTGGTGTAACGTAATACTCCCAAAGACTATGTTCAGCCTGCCAACAGCATGCYWACAYATCTCCAAGGGATTTCTGAGATTCCAGAAAGGTCATGTCTTCTACAGCAGAACCAGCTGAGTGAGCTCCATTTTAAAGGCTTATACATGCTTAAAGCATCTCAGCTCAGGTAAAACTACCATAAAAATACAGTCCAAGAATATCTCTAGGTCCAAGCCTAAAAGTTAAGGACCTGGTCATACAAACACATTTCTAACAAAAGGTACCACTTACATCAATGAGATAATCTCAGGAAGAATCGAAGGATCAGCACATTCATTTCYGTTCATATTGATACAGAATTTAGGGAGTTGCAAATACTGAAAACCTCAGGGATGGCCCTCTGAAAGTGGACTTTGGTTGTATTAGCAACACAGCAAATGCTTTACAGACAAGCAAAGCAGCAAAGTCTACATCCAGTGATTTTCAGTCCAAGAATTCTCTCCTGAACCCTTTCAACTTTTTAAAAAAATGCCTTCTGATCTACAAGAAGAGGAAACAGAGATGAGTAAGGTTGCAGCGTCAATTTAGTAAAAGAAAATAAATACATATAGGCAATGAAAATAGCATTCCAGTCTGTGGCTACCATCCCAAAAAGTCTGGTCCCTGGCTTTAAGTATCAAACTCTCAACAGAATAATCTTCCATAACTGCCATATTTTCAGTCACCTGATTTGGAGGAAAAGGTTCTTCTAACTCAATACAGTGGATTCACCCWTATCATGGGAAACCCAAAACAGACAGAATGCTGCAACCTGACCTCTTTCAGTGCTTACAAGGAAATGGCACAAAAGAGTACCCCATCATTGATTTACACTCTGACCTAAGTGTACAGCAAAAGTAATTTTTCACACCAAAGGGTGAAATTTATCTCAATGTCTCACAGTTTTTGCTGATACAATGCCTTGTCAGAATTAATGCCCCCACAATGGTTTATATATGATAGACGGAGCTGGTTGACATACATCCTTCTTTATGGTGACTTGAYACAAGTCACTCACACAAGTAAAAATCCTGTAGGTTACAGGGCAACAAATGTATTACACTCTAATGCATGAACAACCCAAAAAAAATAAGCTGAATTCTACACTGCACCATAGATGCAAAGGGGGTGGCAGGCTAACATAAACAGGAAAGGGGAAAAAATAATAAACTCCAAAGAAAATATTGAACAGCATTTCTAGGTGTTTACTCTGCCATGAAGTTTCAATCCCAACATGCTTGCAGTCCCAAGCCTTCTCCAAGTATCCTGAAACTTCTTTAAACAAAACATTTTATGGAATGAGTCAAGTAAGAAACAGGCAACAAGAGACAACAACAACTTTTCTATTTTGAGTATAACCTTATGTGCAATAMAACGAAAGATAAAGTAGAGACTTAAAATTTTGATAAAGATGGAATGCTTTGARGATTTTGGCTTATCTACCTTTAAGCAGRCAAATGAATACTTCAGAGCAGCTGYTAAAAAGTATGCTTTACAGGAAAACATTTTCAAATGATTTGTGTCTCCTGTGAACCTAAGGTRAAAAATACATTAGAATGATCTAAAAATAAAAGAATAATGAACAAAATGGTAAGATTATGATCTTTAGTGCTTAAAGTCTGTATTGTCAGGAATGCACATTGCTGCTTTTGGCACATTGTGGCCAGACACATCATGTTAATAATAAACGCCAGGACTAGAAATTCAAACATATTGGAACTTGCTCCATTGCAACTTCTGTAAGGAGGAAACAGAAAATATTCCTTTCAGTTATCCCAAGTTTTATTCATATACCCTATAAAACTGCTTTTTTGCCATTCTGCCAAGTTTTTTTAGCCTGTTTTGCATTGCATTAGGTTAATAATGTAGGAGAGGGGTTTACTGTCRTTATGGCTTCTGGAGTGTGTATGGGAATTGAACACGAATTAAATCAATAGCAAAGGAATTAATGAGAGAATCRGGAGCTCCCATCTGGAAGTGAGAAGCATTAATTGAAGCTACTGCCCAAGTAATCCCTCTTGTTCTCCCCACCTGACACTGTGCACCTGTTGTACACARAAGTCTCATCTCCTTCAGAATAAAGGAAATTCTGTAACAAAGGCAAGATTTAAAGAAAGAAGTTCACAGATTAATCCTGACATAAATTAGCATTCCCACAGGACCCATTCAAGTTTACAAGCAACAAAGGAAATTTTTTGCAAGGACCAGGAAGGTTTCACTTGCCAGAGTCAGGTATCACAGTTCAGTTTTGGGATGCGTGCTCAAGAGTCACCAGTGTGGTGGCAAAGGGCCCCATGAGCTATGGTTGCAGCCTGGAGAGTGGCATTAGACCAATTTGTGTGTTAAATGATCAGAGCCCCATCAGACACATTTCCCTAGAGGCAGAGGCCAGAAAAGTGCATGCCTCTTCCAGTAATGGCCCCTTTTAGGGACAGAACCTTGTCTTCCCCAAGTGCAGTCATCTGGTAACACTTTGAAACAATTTAAATACGCTACATAAACTTAATATTCCTYGCTTTATCTCAATTAGTGATACTTTTCCTCAAAACTGCATATAGGATTCCTGACTTCRCAGATAACATGCCCATAATTAGGCCTGTCTGATCTTATAGCATAGAGGAAATTTATAGCAAAAGAAACAATTTTAACACTTTAGACCAGCTCTGAGGTCAAASCAAAGATCTTTGGAGTACCTTGTGATCAAAATCAAGTCCCAGGTGCCCAAATGACCTAAACAACGTGCACAGTAACTGCAAGTCCCAATCAAACTCTCTACCATCCTGCTGGATAAGGAATTGTGTGCTCTCAAGAGTAACACTTAAGAAATTACCAAAGATCAATTCTATCACAGCTCAAAGGAACAACAGATCACATCAGGAATTTGTATGTTGGTCTGCCATCACTTGAGTGCTCAGTGACAACAGAAAATGAGTTGTCCTCTTTTATATGTTATGGTCCTTAGCAAGGGAAGAACAAGAAGGAGCACTGGGGTCTGAAGCCCTATATGAGTATTTAATTAGAAAGATAGCAGCAAGGAATTTGTACACCACTATGAGACAAGTAACACAGCAGTGTGACCTTGGCCTCCAGACTAATCCCAAAAATACCCCCAAGCRTGGCAGGACGAAACCCCCCTCTCCCTCTCCCTAATCTGGCTGGCAYGTGCAAGAGATARCCCAGGCTGGACCGAAGAGCCCAGCAGGGAGCTATCACTGATGCCYGAAAGTCTGAGCATCCAACCAAAAATCAACATCTTGGTATGAAGGGTAGCTATCGAGAGAGATGAAAGAAAATCATAACAGTGACCAAAAGTCTCAGTTTTGCTCTATAAAAGATGCACAAMAATTTTAAAAGRCAGAAGCCTCTCACATACATGCTGGAAGCACGTGAGAGCCTCTCCTCAAAGTCTGGACRTARGCTTTRAGTTACTTCTSTGGGGRCTGAGGGAAAGGACTTCGATGTATGCTCCCACCACCAAYTGGATTGGTAAGATATACATAAAATCTTAAGTTGTACTATTTCTTTGCTAGCTGAACTCCTAAGTACCTTTATTGCATGCTGCATCTTAAGCTTTATTTTAAGCTACATTTTAAACTGCTGTACTTAGCCTGCCAGTGTAGTATATAATTTGCCACAAACCCCTTACTCTGTTACTTTCTTGTGTCTAAAAAAAAAAAAAAATCGTTTTGTATTAGACCTAATCAGCTATTATTAAAGAATTAGCAAACAAGACTGGGTCCTGGGGTGCTGATGGCCCTGATAAGTAACTGCTGATTACCAAAGACCTAGGCAAAAGACAAAAATCTACCTAAGCTCCCATCTTCATTCGTAACACCAAGACAAAAATGGGCCAGATTGGGAGGGGTAATGGACCCAGACAACAGTAGCAGATTGATTTTTCAGAACTCCCAAAAAAAAAAAAAAAAAAGTTGGGGGGGGGGGGGGGTGGAGTACTGATATTTGTTGGTACTAACTGATACCTTTTTGGGTTGACCAGAAGCTTTCCCCACTAAAACAGCAAAGGCTCGGGATGTAACTGAAGTGTTGTTACAAGAGATAACATCAAGCCTGGGAGTTCCAGCCACTATGTCCTCTGATAGAGGACCACATTTAATCTCAAAGGTAGTACAAGAAGTTAGCCACMATTTGGACATAGATTGGCAACTGCACATTCTGTATCATCCTCAGTCAAGTGGTCAAGTCGAGCAAATGAACCACCTACCAAACMGCAAATTGTGAAACTAGGAAAAGCCAATTTGGCTTGACCTCAGTCTCTTCCTCTGGCTCTTTTGCGCATCAGAACTAGGCCAAGATTAAAAGAAGGACTGAGCCCTTCCAAMATTCTATGTGGACAGCCATACAGAATACAAAAAGGCATGTCCACTCAGGTAGGGGCTTAAATAATGACCTCTTACATGGTGGCATTGAACAAACAACTCAGCAAAGCTGAGAAACATKTGGCTGGAACTTGAAGTACAGGTTTAGGTGGACCAGTGCATGATACAAAATCTGGGACTACATATATGTTAAGTCTCTTGCAGAGAAAACTTTGGAGCTGCAGTAGGAAGGACCATTCCAAGTACTCCTCACTTCCTTCAYGGCAATCAAGATTAAAGAGCAAAACACCTGGATTCATCACACCAGAGATAGATCTGTGTCATAGATCTCCATGGAAAGTCACRCAAGTCCAACCAGGGTTCTTTTCATGACCATAATTATAATTCTGGGAGGGGAAAGCACCTCTAGCCAAAATGATACCGAGTGGCCTTGGTCCCAAGCCTTTGTTCAATATACTGGATCCATKGGGAAACGTTCTGACTTAAAGAGTTTAAATCTATTAACTGTGGTCATGCACAAAAATCAAGTATATGCAAGACCAGAATGGGAAAAGCAAAAATTGTGGCAACTTCAGGGGACTGTAGGAGAGATAATCAAAATARGATGCTGAATGACTAATGGGACTACCCATAAAAAAACAATCAAAATTAGTGTCTTGACTACTCCTATAAATAAGCATGAGGAAATCTGTATTCGTTCAACTGAATTAGATTGTTGGCATAATTTCACATTGGTACAGACTGTTGAAGTGGTTTGTCTCTGGGCACATAATAATGGGCTCTCATTCAAATTCAAAATAAATTCCATAGCTGGGCCTGTTACAACCTATGCCAGCACTTAAGTCTAAACCCAAACTACACCACTTAAACTTAAACCCAAAATTTATKAAATTGGCCCATATGTAATAAGGAACATGGGCCAACAATTGTTGCTTAACCCAGAATGATCTTTTAAGTGTGTCAAACTACTAATGCAAACCAATGTTTCCGAAATCCAACCAGCATGCTCTTCCTTCCTTTGAACATCCTTCAAAGGCTGGGCAACTTGGCTGCAGAAACAAGTGCCCTTCAAGAGTAGGATGCGAAGGGACTTAACTGGAGTATTAGGGACAGGATTGGGAGTCCTAAATGAAATTGAATCAGAAATATTAATGAAAAGATTAAGCACCGCAGCTAGTGATTTGACACAATTAAAACAGCCYCTKCAATTTTCTCTTTTAGCRTTAGGAAATGGCCAGTGGGAGATTTCAAAAGTTAGCAGTTTGTGCAAAGGCCAACGTCTAGGATCATAAACTCATGATAGACGTCCTTGRTGTGGTTCAGGACAATGTTTCATTGGACCTAAATTGTATTTAAGCACAAATGTGGATGCAATCAGCAGCTTCCTTAATTATAAGAGAAGGGAATGAAGGCTTTTTCCTTATCGAAACTCAAAAGGCTGTTTGGGATAATGCCACTAAGCTAGAAAGGAAGCACCAATCCTGGTGAACCTTAGATTTTACTTATGATCCAATTACTAATATGGCTACAACCTTTGTGCTTACTATACTTTATGCCGCCATTTACATTATACACCCCATTGTYGCACTGGGACTAAACCATGAGAGAAGAGTTTTTTATCCCACTCAACACAGAGTATGGGCTCGGAAAGTAGATAAGAAATGGCAGGCTGTAAATTTGGAATCTTGCATTACACRGGAACAACAGGGATTTATTTGTGAAAGTAATACAATTGATGCCAAGGATGTATGTCTTGACATGGAATTTGAAGTTCACCCAGACACAACTCCAAGGACTGTTCTTGTATATATATGACAAGGTTGTGTAGRCTTAAGAACTATGTGTGCCTTTATGACAATGGATAACAGAAGTATAGATGTAGCTGCTAGGAATTATTCTAATTTTTGTATTTGTAATTTTACCAGRATTGTTGGGTGTGACTTTGCATATTCACTACCAGTTGTGTCTCATCAATTAATAAAGTCCAACTGTACCGTGTACCACAAATTGTTACCTGCACCTGTTGGAATGGACCTGACTTTAGTGAGGGAGTTGATGAAGCATCAGGGTCTAATTGAAATTTTAGAAGAGAGCTGAAGGAATGGAAATAAAATTTTTATTCCATCCACCATGACACACAAGAAATAAGCAAAGTCTTGCAAAGAGTAAAACAAGATGTGAGCCATAATTGGTGGGATGCGCTTTTTGGATGGTCACCTACTGCAACTGGTCTTCTGAATAGGTTGTATCACCCCATAATTTTTTTATTGATTTTAGTAGGAGTTAGCCTTTTGTTATCCCTAATGTTACTGGTGTGGAATTGTAGAATAATAAAGAAATTATCAGTTTTAATTACTTTATCAAATGCACATGGAAAAGCATTAAGGAATGCTTATCATAGAAGCCTTTTAGAGGAAGAATCTGTGTATTAACCTTATAAAAAAGGGGGGATTGATAAGAGGAAACAAGTTAATAACAACTGCTTAAACAAAGCTGACTTGGCTAAGCCTTCACTCTAGTGCCTGTCTTGCCCACCATTAATCATGTTGGCTGAGTATTGTAGGAAAGAAGACACTCGTGACCAAGTTGCTATTCTTTGGACCCTCAAACCAGCAAAAACCAGCCCAGAAGTTTGGACTGATACCAAAGAGCCAGGAAGAGCACACAAGAACCAAAAGTCAGAAGGTCCAGCTCCGAGGTAGGCTTCTTACTTCATCAAAAGACCACCGAAGAGCACTGCCAGGGGGTGAGTTGCATGCATAAACACATGCATAGGAAGCGGGGACAGGTGATGGATATGTACAAGCGGATTGCGAAACCCAACGCACTTGTATCCAGTAACTCCATATAAACTGAGAAGCTGTACTGTGGAGGTGTCTTTAGAGGGTGACCTCTCATGTACCTGGTGCCACAAATAAACATACCTGCCTTACAACTTTACTTAATTGTGGGGTCTTTACTGCGCTTCACATTTTCCTACTCCAGTGCTTCCCCTCCCTGAAACCACAATGGAAAATTATGGGCAATTTGACAAAAGAAACCTGACAATTTGAGAAGGATTATGTCACATCTAAGCCTGGAACCACATATTTTTATATTGCTTTGTCTTACACATCATCTATTTTTCAGCATTGTACGGTACTTTTCATCTCACATCTCACACCTCCACAGGCCTACCTTAAGGGCTAGGGCCAGCATCAAAATGAACAGTTASTKAGTGCTGTTCCTCAAYATTTTAAAACTGTTCGCTCCCRAGAAAAGCAGAAGTAGCAATAAAGAAACAAAGGTGTGTTCTGACTCAAGATGTTTTCTGATCAGTCACCACGAAAGGGTACCAGGCAGAATGTGTCAACAAAAGAAAAAAGCCTGGAAGTCAGTCCATGCAGCATCATTCTCCTGAGCCTTTGTGTGTCTCCATGAAAGGGTATTACCATTTCATTTGACTTCAAACCCATTTAAAAMMAAAAAAAATCTCTACAAGAGGGTCYACGCACACAAAGTCACAGCCCACCATGTGTGGGTGCTGAAAGGGCAGCAGGTGAGTCCATGGCTTCTCRGGTATTTCCTGTCAAAAAATGCAAGTGTTCTGAGAAGTAGTTCTCAAGCCAAATGATAAAATAGGCTGGTCTCATCATTCTGCAGCCCCTTCCCTTTAGCCAAGCTGCTGAAAAATGGCATTCACAGCARAAGTGTTGCATGGAAAATGAATGATTCTCACAGCACAGTTATTCACCATGCAGTGGCCTGGGTATACATTTCTCTAACAAGAAATCTCTGTTGTAGGAAAGCTCGGTATCTGAACCAGAACTGTAAAGAAAGGAGAAACCTAAGTAAACCTGAGCTTCCAAATGGCAGCAGTGCCTTCTGCTTGATGTCGTGAGGCTGAGGGCAACACTTGGCTCCTGTGCTCCCTTCAGTGCCCAATGAGGGAACACAGAGCAAGGCGCAGTCACTTTGTTTTTCACATCAGGGCCTCCAGCAGTCTGGAGCTGCATTCAGTCCTCTTGGAATGGGGCATTGTCATTTCCTTGTGGAACAGGTTCCTTTGTTTTTGGCAATGATATATTCATATTTCATTTCTTTGGGAAAGAACAAAGACGGTTTCTCTGCAGGGTTTTAATTTGAGATCTTTTCAGTCCCCAGACTTGCTCAGGCTATTGCTCTGGGCAACAAAATAATCTATTGAAGAGAGTGAAAAGCTGGCATTGGTGAGGTCTGTTACAAGAAGCAGGAGGCTCTGGAGGAATTTARCAAAGTTGAACAAAGCACAGGAAAAACACTGAAGGGGAAAAATCCTTTGCTAGCCAAGGTAACACTATATGTCATTTGCCCTTCTAAACCTATGGTCCTGCACAGTCCTGATGCCACAAGAGATAACATCATAGTAAGTCTGGAAAGCAACTCAATAGGTTATGCTGGGCATCCTTCTTCTCCTTTATAGGATTAAAAATCCCTTTAATTCACAYGTGCAAGGTCAGAATTCAGTACCTCTTCTTTTACCACAAGGGTGACCAAGCTAATCSCTGCTTATTCACACCCCTCATTCTTGATTGAGACAATCTGAAAGATTTGACAGAAACGGGAATGAATTTGTTTCATTAAGTAATTGCAGAAAGTTGCAGCAAGTTTGCAAACCCCTTTAATGATGCTAATCACCTTCTTATTTCTGTCTGTGTTTACTTGTTTTGCTTATCATTTAAATGCACAGAGTGCCTTGCCTCTAGATAACGTTCTAGTCTGCACAGAGCACACCCCAAACCAAAGAATGAGGGCTGCAAAAATGATGAATTCTCACACATTGCTACTAAGTAGGTGCAACCTTTCTGTCTCATTCACTGCAACTCTCTGGGAACAGATACAGGATAAGGGTCTCATTGACAGCTCTGCCCTGTGCAAGAATCTACACTAAGCTAGATGCCCTCTTTGMTGTCCAAAGAGGGAAGCCCAGAGGCCATGAGTGCTTTTCTTTCATGTGTATGCTTTGTCATGCCTTGCAAGTGGCTAAGTGTTGGGGTATTTACAGAACTAACTTGAGATCGTTCCATTTTAAAATTTCAGAGTAAAATTCTGTCCAACTCACTGAGCAAACTTGTATTTCATCCTCCTCAAGCATCTGAAATGGCTTTGCTACCTGGAATATATGCAAGTTCTAAAAGGGGCAAAACAAAGGTTCCTACCATTATGCAATTTTGAATTTGCAGTTTACACACTAAAAAGAAGAAAGCTGTTCACAAGATATAAGAGGATTCCCTTGGCAGTAGATCTTTTTATTTAAAAGATCTACTTTGGTGTTATAGTGCTTCTGTTCATACAGATGCAGGGAGACCTACAGATGGTCACAGTGCTGCTATGGTACAGACCACAGCCAGCAGAAAAATCAGCACAGAGAGGGGGCTCCCTGCAAACCTGTGCTGTGTTATGTGTAACTCTCTGCAAATAACCCTTCATAGTCATGGAAATTAGTTCCATTTGGCGTGAATCTGAGAAGCTGCTAAGTGAGGGGCTTTAAAATGGGCCCGTTAGGAAAGAGAAATACTGAGCTGTTGTACTTTTTTTAGCATTCATAAAGTGAAACAGCTGTTGTTTAGCAGTTAACTGCAGGAAATAAATGCCAAGAGTAATAGATCCTGCAGGTAAGGAGACCTACCTGTCCTTTATCTGAGAAATTTGCATATCAGACCTGAACTACAATCAAAAGTTTGCATTTTTTGTAAACTACCTCTTAGTGACAGGTATCAGGTATKGCTGTTACTAAGAAGATAGCAAATGCATCACGTTTAAATCCTCTAAAGTTCTCATGGACGATTTCCAGCCAGGCAGGTGCAGTACTACTAAGGAAGCATGTCGTGTKCCATTTCAGATCCAATATAATCACCATGGCTGGAGGCCCTGGAGTGAGAGCCCTTAAAGCATATGTGACATGGGGCTCATAATCCATTACCACATGTCCATGGCCACAGGAAGCTTCTGCTGCAGGTGGAYAAACACCACACCTCACTGCTTTCATTGCAAATAACTGTGTGCTACCGGGGATTGCCTCCTTTACCTTTCTCACAAATAAAAACCAGAAAGCTGATTTATCATGTATCAGCTCAGAAGTCCCGCAAGAGCTGAGAGGAGCTGTGATTTACATCTTTGCAGGCAAGGGAGGGAACCGGATTCAGATTTCTGCTGCTTATGCTCTGAACATCAGGGTGTTGAACTACAGTGTGAGGGAAGAGGCAGCAATACCCTGCCAGCAGTTGTTAACAAGCAGCAGGAGCTCTGTTCTGTGTGAAGCCRTGTGCACATGGTGTGATCTGAGCATCCTTTCTAGGTCAGACCTCTGAGGAGGAAGAGTACCTGGTTTGAGACGTCTGTAGGTGTGCAGTAATGACTAAGCTATTCCTCCCTGACAAACCCAAACAGCTGAGGCAGCAGGTTGCCGAAAACCATGACTTCTCAGTACATAAAAGAACTAAAAATAGAAAAACCACAACAATATCTGCATTTGGGGGAATTTCTTCCAAGCTTGTTGTCATCAAACAAAATATAAACGAAGAAACCTCTCACAGCAACCGCTTGGGCAAGTTCCCAGCTCCTCATCTGCCCTCATGTCACATGGCAGYTGTGTGTTAGGATAGGGTTTGAACTCAGACAAGTCTGGCACCAGCATGTTACACTTCTAATTATGTAAGTGATCTCAACTTAAACAGCAAACACATATCACAAACWAACATGGCCTCCAGGATCATACCTTTGGGAATTGCAGTGAGTAGGAGATCCTRCTTGCTAGTCAGGACATCCATTTCATGGACAAGTCTATCCCATCACTATCTATTCACTGCAGGAATGACACAGGAATGACAAATGCACTGTTCAATGTGCCCTGGACTTACAAGTGACATGGAAGTGCATCCAGAAGGTATCAATTGCTCCATCATGATGCCACATCTTTGGTGTTCACCYCAGAGGGAAAAGCTTACAGCAGTAATAGCCAGTCTGAACCTAGCACAGGATGCATACACTGTCACACTCCATGGCATTGTATGAGGCACAAAGGAAAGAAAAATCCCTAAAAACTGCTTCTATTAAACCATATATTGTAGCTAACTGCAAATGTAATCTCACTCAGTCTGTGCTGACATGGCTGTGAGGCAGCATGCATTTTCCAGCCTGTTGGACTTGTATCCCAACCTCTTTTGCACTGCCTCATCTGATAGAGCAAGGCCCAGATAATGGAACTATGTAACAAGGAGCCAGTTGCCTTCCCCTCAGCTCTACAAGTTAATAGGGAAAATCTTCTTGCTTGGACATATCCCTAGCCGCTTCTTGCTCCTGTTGTTTTGCCAGGCCTAACACTGAGTTGCAACATTTCAGCCAGGTGTAAAATAGAGGAACAGAGCCAGAAAGAAATAGGAAAGCTTTTTGTGACTTTCACCTTCATTCTTTAKCTCTGTTTCAAAATCCCTCATCTCCTTGCACTCTTTGAAGCCAGAATAATCTTGATGTCAGCCCTGGTGATGTATGAAACAGACTGATAGTAACTGTTGTCTCTCTACATAGCCTGTAGTCWGCCTTTTCTAAGAGCCAGGCACTAAGGCAAGAGTAAACTCAGTGCCAGAATACTCTGAATTCAGACACCAGTGAGACATAGAAGGTTTAAACACAGACATATGAACTGTAGTTCAATGAGAAATAATCCAGAATGTCAAATTGAAACAGTGGGGTTTTCCAGACCTCTGAAATAAAGAGAGTTCAGGGTGCAGGCACAGCAGCCCCTCAGAACTGTTGTAACTGCTAGCACTTGTACCCAGTTCATCCTCATCTGCCCTTCCCTCCATTTTACCAATTCCCTGCTGAACCAGCTCCTCTYTGTGTTCAGGACTTCTGCACGGCTGGCTTTGTTCCTGAGATTAGAAATCACACTGTGCAGATGGAGCAAAGCACTGCTGTGATTCCAGCTACAGAGGTTACCACAGCAATCCTTAGCTCAGCCCATGCTCTTGCCTGCTCCTGAGTCATGCTGAACTGTTGTGCCCGAGCACAAGGAGCTGGGCTCACGAGCATGAAAACCTGGTGATAACTCCTGTGACCCAGTCATAGTTCAGGGCCATGCATAGACACGAGGGGCTGCCACTGTGAGATACAATTCCCTCATCTTTATTACACAGCTGGTGACCGTGAAGGATCTAGCTCCCTAGTGACTGCAAAATCACTGAGGAGGACGCATCAGCAAAGGAGTGGAATAAGTGGAATCATTTAAAAAGGGTGATATTTTAGTGCAATCAACCTGCTCAACTGTGGAAGATGCATAAAGGCAATGACATCAGGTTAATTCTGGCTAACTAGGCAGAGCTTCCTCAGCATCTGCTTTGCTTGGTACCCTTCTAGGTTGCTGGAAGGCCCCAAAAACTAGCTTAATGAGACTCTTAAAAGGGCTTTGGGGTTTTTATGTACTTTGAGTTAGATGCACAGGAGRAATACTCACAAGATCTTTTCAAGAGGTCAAAATAGAAAAAAACTTTACTGGCAACTTCAGAAAATCAGAGAACRTCGGCAAAAGGCTTAGTGGAGCCTTAAATCAACATAAAACATTTCACAAAGTATTAACTTAGTCCTTTTGACTGAGCAAACTACAAGCCTGTCTGATTTTAAATTACTGAAAACTCCATAAAGAAGTCATTAAAAGAAGAAAGAGAAAGCAAGAAAGACAGAACAGATATAGAAAAGATGAAGTATAGCTACTACTCCTTGTTTCTGCAGTGTTCAGCCCACAGAAGTTCCAAGAGGAGGTAGGGCCAAGATGTGTGCTTGCCTCATCCTCAGTTTAAGTACCCTTTGGCTTTCCTGAGCCTTCCCCCAGGTGGGTCTTGCTGCCATCTGGCCACTCTGGGGTGACACCGGGGCTCCAGGGACAGCTGTGGAGCGCTAACTCGGGTGTGCCAGGATTGGCAGCCCCTGTGGCGCTGGGATGCAGCTCAGGGGTGTGGGGTGTGTGGGACAGGGCATCGCCTCACCAGAGCAAGAGCCCACCTGCCCCCTGCCCTCACACACACGAAATGTGTCCAAGMTCCTCCAGTCCCTCACAGTTGTGAGTCCAGCTAATTAATGCAKCAAGGGCCGGTGCTTATCTGATACATATTAAAACCTTCTAAGCACCAGTGTCAATTGTAAAATGCTAAACAATCATAAGAACGTCGTTGACTGTGCAGCAGAAGGCAACATGAATTTTAAATGAGAATCATGAGAGAAATTAACAAATTAACTTTGAATTAACCKCTGCTTTTCCAATGGTTATGTTCACCTAGGAACAGCCCATCTATTTTAGCACTACAGACCTGGTTTTGTAGAAAGAAAACATACACACTCGCATTACTTGCATGTCAATCACACAACTCTACAGTGTTTTTTAGCCTTCCTAAGTAATAAAAAACAAAGGGAGTTTTGCCTCCATAACTGAAGAGGTTCTACCATTTAACTTGAAAAAATAATTGTAATAAAGATGAATTCAGTGAGCCTCTGCTTAGGGTCATGAAAATTAAACTTTCTGAGTCCTTTTATCTAGTGAAAATTAATAAATTGAAAAATAAAATTACTTTTCCTCCTCATCTAGGCTGTACATTCTGCATTTACGATGCATACATCGAGATGTAATCATATAATTTGAGGACTCTAATCAAGAATAATTAGGAATAATTATATCAATTGTCAACAAGTTATTTGAATAATTGATTGCACATATAGAAGTGAGGTCTTCTAGAGAAGCAGATTGTGAATCCAACTTTTAACTCTCTGATGAGTGGAGTTGTTTTCTTTTTCCACTTCTAGTTTTGGGGATTTTTACCACGTCCAGAATTGCGATATGATAAAGATAGGACTGGTCTTCTGATCCAGAAATTTTCTTAGCATATTAAAAACCAGAAAGTCTCAGAAACCCAGAGACACAGCCATTAAACTGATTTTTTTTTTTAAGAAAGAAAAAAGGTTTATTGTTTTGAGATAGAGCTGGTTCTTCTTGTGCAAGCTCTTTCACTAAGGTTATTTGGGTACATTTTTCATCTTCAGTGTCATGACATGCTGTGTCACTGAAATATTTCCTAACTGATTAGCAAGTTCCTAAATCAACATGAAAAAGACAGAGAGAGGGTTGATATCAAAACCTTCTCTCCCCTCTCCAGGCTGTAAGCAGGCAAGAAACACAACCTCCAGTTTGCTGTCTCCTTACCAGAAGGACAGTCACAGGAATCCAGTAGAGAAAACCCTGATATTTCTTTCCTCTCCCTTCTCCTTAAAGCAATTTTTTGGCAAAGTCATAAGGCCATGAGTGATTACAAGAGGACAGGTACCAAGTGCAGTGGGAGAGGAGAGCTGCACCRAGGTTCCAAGGGGAATCTGTGCTGMATATTTCCTGAGTATGAGGTTCTGCTTCGCAGTCAGAGAATTTTAAGATGAAAGAAGAAAAAAGATTTCTTACAGGCCTTGGGGATTTTTTTGAGTGTAAATAAGGACATTTCAATTTAAAGTATGTGGATATAGTAATTCTTTTTTTCAGTCGTATTGGGGAGCTTGAGATCCATGACACAAGTGGTTTTCTCTTAAACTCATTCAAGGACTGACAAAGTCACACAACCAAGGCCACTGCCATACATTAAGATGTGCACTGTAAAGGTAAAGTACAAAACAATACATTTATCATCAGTGTGGCTTACTGCAATTTACCATCCATAAAGTGCTGGAATTGAGACTCTTGAGATTTCTTCCAGAGCTAGTAAATAAGCTCCGTCTACTGGTTTGTTGTGCATGACAAAGCGTTAGGACTGAAGACATAATTMATTTTTAAATCACATGATGATGAAGTTAAAAATACTGACATAAAAATTAGCGGGGAAAAAAAAGGAAGCGGCTTAAGATGGTGAAGTATTTTTTTAAGGTCTGAAATATTGTGCTGATTACCCTGTCCCCAAAATTCTGAGATAAATTGTAGCCAGGGAAATGCAGTTGTTGCACTGTCTTTGCTGAGTTTCACTCCAAGAATAGCTACATTTTACCACAGAGGAAATTATTCCCATCTGTATGCAATGTTTGAAGGGTAGTCCCATCACCAGTGAGCTCTGTGATGCTCTGTGTTAGCTTGTACTGCTGTGAGTTCATATGCAGCCATCACAAAGAGCCATCAGTAAGAAAAGCTTGCAAATCCTTCCCCTGGTTGAGGTTCAACTTACTGCTACACCAGAGCTATTTTTGATCATGTCTACCCTTTGGATTACTTAGYTTTAACATTGGATTTCCCATACAAAATTCAGCTCTCTTGAGGATTCTTGGAAGATGGTATCCCTGACTGCAGAGTACTGTAGTTAGCAGGCTAGGGAATTATTAGCAACTTGAGGAAAGAATTACAGCCCATGTGGAGGGGAGCTGAGGACCCTGTAAGCTGCCAAGTTTAGTTACAATAGGCTGTGATGTTTCCAGGAGACCATAGCAAAGTTCTAATTATTACTCAGCACTAGGAAAAAGCATAAAGGCTGGTGGAAAAAGGTCGGGGGTCTGGTTTAAACATCTGAGAGTGAAATTATCTGTACAAGGAATGGTGTGAAAGGAGCCAACACAGCTAGTTAATGCTGCAGGGAAAAGATACAAGTTTCTGCTCTCTGTCTGAAAGATTTTCAGAACATATATATATATAAAATTTTTTTTCCAGCTATAAGAGATCACATTAAGGACATTAATTCCCTGGGATAAAAGGCATCAAATGGCACTGATAAAGCTGAAATAGCTCAGATGTCAGGATCCTGTCTACTTACATGCAAGAAATGTGCAGGAGTTTTGTTTGAGCTCTGGTGGACAAAGACCAAAGGATCCCAGGGAAAATCCTGCTCTGGGATGCTGCAGCAGATTGTCTGGYGGAGAACAATACTTTTTCCCGTCTCTCTTACAACCTCTAGTGGCCAAAATGCACAAATCCAGGCAGAAACTACTTGCTGGAGTGAGCAAGGCTGCCTTCCACTGGATTTTGATGCATGTGCCACAACTGGAAAGGGGAATCCCACAGGAAAGGATCCGCACAAATGTCTCAGCGCATTTCCCTGCGTTGGAGCAGGAYCCCTTAGTGAAACATGTCTCAGCAAATGTGTTTTTAAAAAGCCTCCTTGGAGCACTCTTGGAAAGTTTTCTTCTTCTGTCCCAGCGCTGTGATTTTGCTGGTGTAGCTGCTCTTCTGCCATGGGAAGAAAGACCCCAACAACAACAACAAAACCAACAAAATAAACAGAAGAGACAATATTTGATATATGGTATCTCATTATTGCATGTCCATTTAAACTTTCAGTTGTTGCCATCCTGAAGTCTCTTTCCAACTGGCATGATTTTATAAGGGCATTTAATGTTTCCATTGCACAAATCACATACTGACAGAGCTTGTTTCCTTTGCTTTTGTCTTGCTCTTGTCACTGATCTACAGGATCACCCCTGCAGCAATGACAAAAAAATACGCACATGGAACTGCATAAAGTATTTGTTCAGCTGTTTTAGCAGCTGGATACGAGCAGGAGAAGCCAAACACAACATAATCTGCAAGCTCTCCAAGGCCCATTCACTGCTGCTGGAAAAAGCACTCACAGGCCAAGCAGGAGTTCTGCAAAATGCTGGGTGTCCGCTAGYGGGAGAGAGGAGCTCACAGTATGCATAATTCCTCCTCTTTTTTCTATTGAGGCATGGCTTTTTTCTCCTTTTTTCTTTCTCATTTCCAATCACATATAATCATAATCCAAGCCTCATAAATACTATTAACACCAAAACCTGAGACACAAGAACAAAAGCTGGWGATTTCTGGTTATGAAATGAGCTCATGAACTGGGGTAAGCGTGAACTACAAAAGCTTCGAGCAAGGCTCTTTTATAACCTCGGATGCTGTTGCAATTTAGAAATTATTATTCTGACCTCAGAATCATTGCAGTGCCCTCACTGGGTGTTATGGCCCTGGCTGTAATGTGCTGCTCTTTATCTTAAAGCATGAAGGCTTTGCTGCATCATTTTATCTTTTTTATGCACAAAATCAGATTCACTGTTTTAAGAATATGACCAGAGAGCAAATGGTGCTCAGTAACACGGGATCTTCATGAATATGGTCTCCTGATGTATAGCAGGGACGAGCTCTCTTTTTTACATGGTGAGTGGTCACTACCAGTGAGCTGCTGGCCAGTGATGTTGCAGGGCAGGGCAATATCTGAAAGATTAAGATCTCTCCTTTGCTCCCCCAGGCTTCTGCAGCCCTGCTTGCCTCATGACTTCTCTTTGTCTTTGAACTTCACCTTCTTTCTTTGCGCTTAAGGAAGGTCTTTAAGGCTTACAAGGCTTTCTTTTGCTTCACTGGATATTTGCTCCCACAGTCCAGAGATACTGAATGATGTATTTCCCTGAATGACTTCTGAAGGGGAGTAGTCATCAAAGTCCAATGGGTCCAAACTGTCCATGCTCCCAGAATTCTTCTCAACTGGTATTGTAAGAAAAAAAAAAGCCCTGCCCAGAAATGGAATTGCATGGGAAAAATCAGAGAGTTTACAACGTGTAGCTGTGTCCTGGGGATTAAGGAATAGCCCCAAGCACATCACCACACCATCAATGGAAGAGAAAAGCTTTCCCCCTTTCCTTGTAAGGTCACAGGACATTCAGCTGATTGGCTGGAGACTTGTTTTGTGCCAAGGTCTACTGGCAGGCTCTGTCCTCAGCCTCAGTGATCACATCCTCAGAGGAAACACTGAGCTCCTAAGCACTTCCAAGCTGTTAATTCCTGAATCTTATTAACAAGAGCCAGCTCAAACTTCTAAGAGCAGATCGCAGCAATGTCTCCAATGTCTCCACCAGCAGCCAGCCCACAAGGCCTCTGTGCTGCTCCATGGTGTTTTGTATAAAACTCAGACAGCAGGAGCAATGGACAACTTGGATAATCTCTCTCATTCCCTCCTCCCCCTTCACAGATGCTCTTTTCTTGCCTAGAAAGCCTCGTAATTTTTACAAGTACCCTCCCTCACACAGTTTCTCTTCAGTCCTCTGTTCTGCACTGCAAGTTGAATAAAAGTTAATGTTTTCCCAGCTGGAAATGGCCCCTTCTCTGCCTCCCTTATTGTCACAAGACCTCACAAATGTTTCAGTGCTACCTCCAGGACTGGCCCCTTCTGTTGCTAATTAGGGAGCTAAGAGGTTCCCCCAGGCACTTCCCAGTGAAACCGAGCCCATTAAATGAATGGCAGGCAACATCTCTGGGGGTGGGGAGCTGAGTTACACAACAGCTGTTTGGAAACAGGCGGTTTGTTACGTGTGCTGGATTTAGAGACGTGGCATCATTAAAAACAAAGGCAACTTTCAAGTCCAAACCAGTGAATTTAGGTCAGTGACACCCYAGGGATAATCTCAGAGATATCGGTGATGGGAGGCAGGCAGCAGGCACTGGGAGCCGGGGCTCAGAGCCGGATGTACAGAACGGGATTGTTCCTGCGTTTGCACCCAGCCGGGAGTACAGGTCCTTTCTGTGTTCTGGGATACAGGTGCTGCCATGCTGCACAGGCATGACACAAAGAGTGTTAATCTTGTAGCGTAACGTGAGGCAGAGCCCTCTGGGCTTGGRCACATTGCTGGCATTTTGGGAAGTAAATGTGGTGGAGGCTTGCGGGCTTGCAGCAAACCCAGGTGCACAGCAGCCTGAACACAAGCAATCTGTTATAGGGAAGGAAACCCAATACAATCAGCAGAGAAACGACTCTTTTGCCATTTTTTATTGTCTTGCAGCCTTAGGAGTGCACTAGTATCTCTTGCAACCATTGGTCCAAGCCACGCAAAATTAACCCCTTGTGAAGAAAGGAAAAATCATTAAAAAAMCAGGATGCAGCTGGTCAAATGCATTTGAAGGAAGGACTAGTCCTAAGATCTGTGAGACAATATAGATATAAATGTCTTATGAAAAAGAATATCCTGGGTSATTTTTCATATTTTTGTGACAGAAATATTGGTGGCAGAAATGAAGGCCATGTCTTCAACAAAGGGTTGCTGATAAATTAGTATGTGAAAGAGGTCTACACTCAATAATTTATATAACTTTAAAAATAAAATCTAAAAAAGCAATTATATTTGGCTGAGGCAAAAAGAAGTGGCAGAGAATGATTTCCATCCTTCCTAATAGGATGGAATGCTTCTGAGGATTTTTTAATTGTAACTATTATCACAAGGCCAGATCCCAARTTCCTTTTCTCCATCCTCATCATGACAAACTCCTGGTGTTGTTTTGCTGAACATCAGTGGGATTTGTGGGATGTGAGGGATAGGCATGTTGCAGGAGAGAGGCAGGTTCTCTGTCCCGTTGCTCTGCCATGTCTCTGCACAAAACTAGCCCTTACAAAGAAAGGGTTCAGAGGGGAAAGGAGAAGCCCAGGTTTAAGCACGGTTTTCCAGAGACWTCAGCAGATCATCAGGCACCTGCAGGGCTCCCACAATCGGTTCGGGAGGCAGCCAAGGGGCTGCTGGAGCATAAGCTACCCTTTGCAGGCCTGGGGAAACGCACAACAKAAGACTTGTATTTTGAGAAGTCTGTGTTTTGATCTGCTCAATTCAATAGAAATTTTGGAGACTTTGCTGCTCTTATTCTGTGCATTATTCC